>NC_045552.1:46300246-46488584 GCF_009769535.1 Thamnophis elegans | reverse complement strand
TGGCTGGGGAATTCTATGAGTTGAAGTCTACAAATCTAAAAGTGGCCAGGTTGGGTGACCCCTGCCTTAGAAGATACGGACAACATAACATCACAGAGCAATTTCATTTCCCCCCCCCCTGCTATCCATATTTGGTACCTGTCCAACGCCCCCCCCCCCAATGTCTTTAAGTGATTGGCAGCCTTTACATGAAGCTTAATCATGGTTAGCTCAATTAACCCATTTTCTGGCTTTGCCCAACCTCTCCTACCACATACCAACCCCACAGATGGATTCAGACAATAGGTAAAGGTTCACCTTGCACATATGTACTAGTTGTTCCCAACTCTAGAGGGTGGTGTCAAAGAGCCAGCTCTGTCTCAAGATGTCTCCATGGTCATGTGGCTGGCATGACTCAATGCCAAAGGCACACAGAATGCTATTCCCTTCCCACCAAAGGTGATTCCTATTTTTATACTTGCATTTTTATGTGCTTTCAAACTGTTAGATTGGCAGAAGCTGGGACAAGTAACAGGAGCTCACTCCGTTATGCGGCACTAGGGATTCGAACCGCTGAACTGCCGACCTTTCTAATCAACAATATGCTAGGTGAAAATGTGATTGGATATGATTTGCAATTCACCCACTTGTTCAAACCCAACCGTTCTATTATATCCCATCTTTGGATCTCCAACTCTTCTTTCCATTCTACCCATAGCTATTATGGAGATTAGGCTGCTAGACAGGGAGCGACTTAGAGTGGCCCTACCACTTTCCAGGCTGAAAGGGGATGTAAACCTGACTCTAATCTGACACTTCATCATCACGTTGTTCCTCCACTTTATTATAATTCCCATGGGTGCTTAGCTTCCACGTTTTCCTCCATCTGCTCTACAGAGAGAAGGCATTGTATTGGCATTCTGCAAATGCTCAAAGGAACAGAAATTTTCAGCAGCTTGGTTGGATCAGCCTTCAGCTGGAAAGCATCCCCTGATCCCTGGACTGGGGACCAAGTCTAAGTAGCTCAGAATTGTGTCCAGAGGTGGAATTCAGCCAGTTCTAGTGAACCGGTAGTGGAAATTTTGCGTAGTTCGGAGAACTGGCAAATATCACCTCTGGCTGGCCCCGCTCCCATCTATTCTCTGCCTGCTGAATCCCACCTGATCGGCTGTGTCTTCTTCTGTTGCCCTGCACAGGAGGATGGAGCTGGAAAGCAAGTTAGTGTGGTGGGGAGGGAATGGGGATTTTGCAGTATTGTTCCCCAGCCGCATCCACCAAGCCACATTCATCAAGCCACGTCACGCTCACCACGTCACGCCCACCAAACAGAACCAGTAGTAACATTGTTGAATCCCACCACTGATTCTTTCTCTTAACCAGCTGAAGTGAAGATGAGGTGGAAAGACCTTGTCTCTGCAGGCCAGGTACTCTAGCACACCAGTATGTCCTCCTTACGGTCTTGTGGGTGATGTGTCCTAACACAAGGAAAGGACCCCCAGGAAGAAGACTGACACATCAGCCTGTGTCTCCTTTACCCTGTGGCTTGCCTCCATCTTTACGGTACAGTTAGACCGGGCGGTGTGTGTGGGGGAGCACATACAGTGATCTCCTGTGGGATGTATTATAAATATTTGATAGGTCTAATGTAATCATATACAATCGATGAGGACAAGAATATATACACCCCAGTTTCTACCTCCTCTGCATCTCTTCTGTTCCTTCCCCGCCTCTCTCTCTCTTTCTTTGCCTTTCATTAATGCATTCTCCATTTTACATTATTTATTAACTTCCTTCCTTTTTTTTCCTTTTGAAAAAAAAATAAATTAAATAACATTGGTTATCTGTCGTCTCAGATGCTCAGACTAAGCAGTTTAAAGGGTGGGAGGGTAGGAGGAGGAAGAATTGCTGCTGGTCTTCTATTTTTCTCTTATAATTTAGAAAGCTTTCCCTGCTGTTATAATGTCAGGGGCTGGGCATCACCCCAGAGTTCCCTGTGTAATAGATTCCCCGCATCATCCTGAGATTCAGGCCTTTCCCTACTCACTATCCCTCGGACTGATCTACTTCAAAGGGAGGTTGAAGCAGAGGCAACTGTGCCACGGAGACTGGTTATGGGCCTTCTATCGAGGATAGAATAAAATAAAATAAAATAAAACTTATTCTGGATTCGGGACAGCCTCTTCTAAATGCTCTCTTTGGATGATGGGTGAACTCAATTTGCAGAGGGAATATAGCAGAGGTGGTATTCAGCAGCTTCTGACCAGTTCTGGAGAACCGGTAGCTGAAATTTTGAGCAGTTTGAAGAACTGATAAATACCACCTCTGGCTGGCCATGCCCCTATCTATTCTTTGCCTCCCGAGTTCCAGCTGATCAGCGGGAAATGGGGATTTTGCAGTAACCTTCCTCTGGAGTGGGGAGGGAATGGAGATTTTACAGTATCCTTTCCCTGCCATGCCCACCAAGCCATGCCCACAGATCCAGTAGTAAAAAAAATTGAATCCCACCACTGGCAATGCCAGGTTAGCAGCTAGTATTAAATAAAAGAATGCAGTTTCAACATTTTTACTCTAGCTACTGCAGCAGTAGAACCAAATGAAACCATGCAATATCAGCTACAAGGAAGTTTTCTATTCCAGTCAAGTTTTAGAATTTCAGAAGATCCAAGAGCCGCAATAGATGACTGGTTCTACCACTTCTATATTTTCTAGAGCCAATACATAGTGATCACCAACGCGGTAGAATGTGTAGCATTCCAGAAGTTCCTGAATTACATCTCGCAACAACTATTGGGAATTAACTTCTAGGTATCATTCACATCTGGAGAGCTTTATGTTCCTTATTTTTGTATAAGATAATAGGCCCATTGAAACAGTACCTGTAGTTGGCCTTTAAACATGGGGAATAGATAAGGGAGAAGACTTTTTCCAAGTCTTCCATCATTCTTGGTTCACTTTTATTTTTCTGCCTCTCCACTTCCTGAAGCCAGAATTCTGGGATCTGTGCCTGCTGGCCCAGACAAGCAGATGGATATGCAAGAGCAAACGAAGCAATGGTTGATGGTGAGCACTAAATTATTCATCTCCTGACAGTGTGGTATTCCGGTTCTTCTGTTCTCAATCAGCAGAAGAAGCCACAATGAGTTGAATGACTTGATATGGAGCATTCAGAGAACCTTTCCCTTCCCTAAAAGCTGGACTCTACAGATTAGGGACTCGCTGTGATCTTCCTTTGCTCTGGAAGCCACTTGATGTCTTCCATCCATTATAGACCCAATTTCATCTTCCCCAGGGAGCCTAACGAATGTCCATGCATTGTGGGAGATGGAGTTCAAAACTTGCTGAGGGATACCAGGTTATCTGATCATCCTCATCCAGCAATCCTTTGGAAGCAGGGTTGTTTGCAATTACTATCATTGGCCTAAAAATGGTAGGCAATGGCTGGGCAATCAAAACCCTACTCTTTTTTTTTTACATTTGTGGAATGCTGATAATGTCCTTGTTTCAAAATCATGGGGATCTGAGTACAACATTTGGAGAAGGGGGAGGAAGAGAGAGGACTATAGGAAATACATTCCTGTTGTGACTCAGCAGAAACCTGTGAGTTGTTTTGGGATGCAGGATAATGAGCAGCTGTTGCTCATTAGGGTCTTCTCCTGCGGATAAAAGACTGATGGTGCCAGGCCTTAGTTGCAGAAGTCAACGTCGTTTGTTTGTTCATGAGTTCAGTTCCGTTCCTGTTCGAGTTAGTGTTCATGATTCAAAGAGGCACTTGGATAAGTGATTTGCTTTCTGTAAACCTGGTTTGCTATAAGAGTTTTGTTTTTGCATTTGCTGTGTAACCTTTTGCCAGAGACTTTATCTATGTTTATTTTGGGCTCGCAGCCAGCTTGAGCCGGGACTGATAAAGATATTTCCTTTGAAGTTCTGTCTGGCTGTCGTTTGTGAACAAGCTAGGAGGGGGGGGGGGTCAGAACAAATTCCTATATTTTTCCATTGGGTCCAACTTAGCCATTATGGTCTGCTCTGGCTAGGATCAGTTATCCGACACCATTTTATCATTTTACTTGTCTAACTGAAGCTATAGATTCCCTAAAGAAGAATCTCCACCTTATAGAGCTTTATAGAGAACTCACACCTCACAGACCCAGTTTGGTGTAGGGCAGTGTTTCTCAACCTTAGCGACTTTAAGTCCTGCGGACTTCAACTCCCAGAATCCCCCAGCCAGCCAGTTGCTAAGGTTGAGAAACACTGGTGTAGGGGTTAAGGTGCTGACTCAGAAACCAGGAGACTGTGAGTTCTATTCCTGGCACAAGCATAAAAGCTGACTGGGTGACTTTGGATCAATCACCAAAGTCCTGCCTTAGGCATTACAGCCAACTGGGTGACTTTGGGCCCGTCCCTCTTTCTCAGCTTAACCCATTATTGTGGGGAAAATAGGAATCAGGAGAATTGGGTAGGTTTGTTGCCTTGAGTTACTTATAAACTGATAAAGGCAGAGTAAATATAAAATATATAAAAAAATAACTATTAAAATCTCTCTCTATAAAAATGGCTATATAACTCTGGAATGCCTAGAGCAATTTCAATCAAACTTGGTACACAGGGGACTTACTCTCTAGAAATAAATCCTGTGGGGGTAAGCCACCCCTAAAACCCCTCGGGGGGGTGTTCTGTTAGGATATAGTCTGTTGTGCCTTAAAATGGCTTCTATTGTACTGTTTCTACTGTGCAACGCAGTGGGGTTGCCATGGTAATGGCTTCACAGTACTCCACAAGGGGGATCCCTCTGGTAAGGGGGAAAATCCAACATTAGAAATTACATTTGGTCCGGACCTTCCCCCCTATAAATAAATACCCAGGCAACACCGGGTTATCAACTAATATATAAATAAAAATATAAAAAAATAAAAATGTATAAATAAAAATATAAAAATATACATCTATGTAAAAATATAAATCTATCAGGGAATTGTGCAGCCATTGTCCAAATGATGCCATAAATGCCAACACAAGCTTGTGGTTTTATATAAATAAATATATTTTACACCTATGTTTACAGCAAATAAAATAGTCGGGCACATCACTACATCATGAGGTAAATTGTCAGGTGAATCACAGAACACACAGAAGAAAAAAGCAGGAAAAAAGAGAAACTCCCCCTTTACACCCAGCAACCAATCATAAGATAGATTGCCTCATGCAGGAGCCCACACTGTCCAATCAATCAACTACTAGTGTGTGTTCTGGCCCATTATCCACTTTATTGTTCGAGCTATTCAACATCTTAACATAACTATGACTAAACAATGGGTGATTAGCTCTATCTGGATTCACTAAGAAGGTTGAGAACCTTCACAGGCCAGATGTGCTACAGACATGAAGGAATACAACACTGATTGTGTCCCTCAACTATGTCACATGATGTCACCCATTATAGGATTGTGCCGAGTTGAGAGTGACAGCTAATGTATTCCTCCGTATTTTGAGGGAGCCTGTTTAGGGAAATCTGTTAGGACATAATTTTATATCTCAACTGACAGTCCAACTGGGAAAGTCTCGATTTGTAATTCATATTGTTTTAGCCATTCATATGTTGCACCATCTGTCCCCCCCCACCCTGTGTGATTGTAGTAGCACTCTCTTGCTTTTTCCCTCAAAGTATTAATGAAAGCTCATACATATGCATGTGCAACTCTTCTTCAATCACACGCAAGATCGGTGAAGCATCTTTTTTTACAGGAGCTGCCATGTCTTTATTTACTTCTTTCTCTACCCCTCTTTACTGTTGTGTTAAGGTCAGGAACAATTCCTCTAAACTCCCAAGAGGTAAAATAGAACTTCAAAGGTCTAAAGAAGGGGCAGCCAAATCTCCTTTGTTCCTGGTGTAAATGTCATTCCTTCAAGCTGCATGGACTCTGCTAACCTTCTTTACAGCTTTATCCATTGGCCGAATAAGCATCATCACTTTAATTCTTTTACAATAGGATTATACAATATTTCCTGTTTCAAGGACTACCTGTAGTTTTGAGGACTACCTGTTTGAAGGACTGCCTCTCACAATGAGAAGTGACATGCAGAACAGGATAAAAACTAGATGTGAATTAATTTAAGACAATTACAATTAAATATCAGTGCAGAAAGACTTGCAATACCCTTGACAAACATAGACTGAAGTTTCCAAAACCATTTGTCGTGATAAAAGTAAATGGTTGCTTTTTTTTTGAGGAGCCACATTTCATTTTGGGTATATTTGTGGAGAACGTGAAAGATTATGGAAACTTCTGAAGTCAGTTCAGTTGGTCTGAGTAATACCTAGCTTTGATTTTTCAATTTCTCCTGATGAGTCTGTATGGCTTTCGTGGTGTTTGTTTGCTTAAACATGACTACAGTAACTCCAGGAGAAGATATAATATCTTTGGATACTCTTATTTTAGGATTATCTTAGCTCTGACATCTCTGTCGCAAGACACATCAAGAACAGCTTCTCCAGTCTGGTTGTCCTCCAGTGGTCTTCAAAGGACTTCAGAGAAGTGAACTTCACTCCCTGAATTTCAACCCAGTATACTGCTGCTAAGAATTCTGGGATGGCTAAGAAGTCCACACATCTGGATAATGTTTTGGTTTGGGGAGCCTACCCCAGGGTTAGTTGATAAACATATTCCCATGCTCCTCAAAAAAGAAAGTTTGTAGATATTTGGGGGAATGAATTCTTCAGTACCCTGGACAGCTCCCATTGATGGCTAAGGCAGTAAGTGCTGTTAATGGAAGAGTCTTTCCCTACCTTTCATTTACAGATGTTAGACTGTCCTGGCTCCATCTTTGAGAGTTGACTATGTTGGCTGGGGATTAAAGTAATTGTGTACTAAGAATTTTGGGGACCGAAGGCTGGAATAGACTAGTCAGGTAATCTCCAGCTCTTTAGCAGAAAACCATTTACTGCTGTTCTGTAACTTCAACTGTGAACTAATCCAGTGCCTATGCAGCCCATTAGACCATCCAAGGCACAGCAAATCTTACCAGATTGTGTCAGGAATCCATGTGTGATTACTCTGCCTATTGTCCAACCAGGGCTTCTGGCCCTCATAAGCCTGATTGTCTCTCAGGTCAAGAAACTGCAAGCTTCCTTTTGCAAAATCTATTTAGGGAACCACTATAAAGGTCACCAACTTTCTAGCAATAGCCATGTCTTGCAAAAGGGGGTTGATACCATGTTCTTATTATTGTTTTGTTTCAGTGTCTCTCTCTGTGTGTGTGTGCGTGCATGCGTGTGTGTGTGTGTGTGTACATGGTTTTATTGGTCTCTGACCACAAATAAATGTTTTGATTTGCAAGGCCTTCTTGTAATGGTGTATTTTGTGATTGTCCATAAACAGTTGCTTTGGGGGGTACAACTAACCCCCTCCACTCCAGACTGGCTATTTTATGTACGTGCAAATATTTTACTCTTGAGATTGCAAAGTTGCCTCTGACCTAGAAAGATCGGGGATGCTTGCTTTGTCTTTTCCTAGCAATGGACCAAACTTCTGAAATCTGAACAGCATCCACCAAGCTTTGAACAGGGCAAAGGTGATGCTGTGCTTGCCACAACTTCACTGCACTGAAGGAGAACAAACGAATGACACACTTGAATTGAATTGAATTGAATTTATTATATTTCTATGCCGCCCTTTTCCCAGAAGGGACTCAGGGCGGCTCACAACCCAAGTCAGGGGGGGGGGGGTAGGGGATACAAATAGGGAAAAAAAAGACATGGACAAACAATACCACAATTTAAAAACAATCAACAGCCACACCATTCGAGCGGGGACAGGAACTCATCAGCCCCAGGCCTGTTGGAACAGCCAGGTTTTAAGGGCTTTGTGGAAAGCCTGGAGGGTGGTGAAGGCCCGAATCTCCATGGGGAGCTCGTTCCAGAGGGCCGGAGCAGCCACAGAGAAGGCCCTCCTCCGGGTGGTCGCCAGTCGGCATTGGCCAGCGGATGGAATTCGGAGGAGGCCTAGTCTGTGGGATCTAATCGGTCTGTTGGAGGTAATTGGCAGCAGGCGGTCTCTCAAGTACCCAGGTCCAATGCCATGAAGAGCTTTATAAGTGACGACTAGCACCTTGAAGCGTATCCGAAGACCAATAGGCAGCCAGTGCAGCTCGCGGAGGATAGGTGTGACGTGGGTGTACCGAGGTGCACCCACGATCGCTCGCGCGGCTGCATTCTGAACAAGCTGAAGTCTCTGAATGCTCTTTAAGGGCTGCCCCACTTATTGGATAATAGCACATTTCAAGAGCAGCAGCAATTTTGCACCATGGAAAATGGTAACATACATTCATGTAGAAGTCAGGGATGAATTTACCCCAACCATGGAACATGACTAGGGGGCAGTCACTTTCTCACAACCCAACCTATATCGCATCCTGTTGTAATGAGGGAAAGGGGAAAGAGGGCTGCTTGTGTAGGCTACCTTGCAATCCCGAGGCAAGGTAGAATATATCGGTAACAAATCGACAAAAGATCTAACCACACATCTGTGGCCATCTCAGTAGACATCCATCCCCTCCCACCCCATTTCAACCCTCCCTTCCTCATCTTTGCAACCGCTCTCATTCGTGGGATAAATCCAGGATGCAACCAGTGCCAAAGATGCAAATTCTCCAGTTACTTAAATACAAAAAAAATTTTTTTTACAGTGGGGTGGCAGGAAATGCAGGGTGGCAGGAAATGCATTTTCAGTTTATCTGCAGCTATTGGATTACCAGGAAATGGCTGGCTGGCCAGGAGCCAAGCCTGTGCCTTAAAGTGATAGAGGAAGAGGAAGGAAAGCAGGAGAGAGAGAGAGGGAGAGAGAGAGAAAATAAACGCATTGCCTAAAGAGCTAATAATGCTCTGTTGGAACTCCTGACTCGATTGCAATGCAGTTGACCTCTGACCAATGAAAGAGTAGAAAGCAGAAACTGTGTGTGAGCAATATTCTTCTCTGTGTCTGCCTCTCTTTGCAGAGGGGGAGGGCAAGAAATACAATGAGCTACACAAGTAGATTTTTCTCTGAAAGCATCCATTCTTGGGCAGCCTGTCAAGCGACTTAAAATTAAACAACCTACAGCCAGGAGTAACCATTCATCAGTCACCTGATTTCAGGACACCCTATTGTCCTGTAGTCAGGTGACTGATGGATAGTTACTCTCTGAGTAACCATTCATAAGTTACAGTAACTATTCATCAGTTACAGATTGCCTAATGATTGGTGACTGTTCTGCTTTAAGCCAGCATGGCTTAGTGACTAATTGTGACTGGGAAGATCCTACTTCAGGTTGATGCTTAAGCCACGTGAAGTTTACACCAAGACAACTAAACACAAGGACAGTTTTTTTCCCCTACGCCATGCCATCACTCTGCTAAACAAATAATTCCCTCAACACTGTCAAACTATTAACTAAGGCTGCATTACTATTACTATTAGTCTTCTCATTGTTCCTATCACCCATCTCCTCCCACTTATGAGTGCAGGACTGTAGCGTTGTTGTTTGTATCCTTACGATTGATATTATTTCCTGGTTGCTTGTTGTATCTTATGACTATCATTAAGTGTTGTACCTTATGATTCTTGATTAATGTTGTCTTATGTACACTGAGAGCCTCTGCACCAAAGACAAATTCCTCGTGTGACCAATTCACACCACAGAATAGAATAAAGAATTCTATTCTATTCTATTCTGTTGCACCTGGGTGACTTTAGTCCTGTCTCCCAGCCAGGGGTGGGTTTCAACCGGTTCGCGGCGGTCCCTGCGAACCGGTTGGTCGGCGAACCCGGAAGTAAGTAACTTCCGGGAACGGCAAAGGGCCCACCCGCCCGCCCGCGCTCCTTACCCAGTTTTGACGAGTTCTGCGCTTCCACGCATGCGCAGGACGCATACAGCGCCTGTGCGATCCTCCAGGAGCAGCTGGAGCATCGCACAGATGCTAGTATGCATGCGTGCACCACGCATGTGCACGAGGACGCCGCCGGTCCCGTTCCAACCGAACCGGTTGGAACGGGGTGAGAAACCCACCCCTGCTCCCAGCCCACACTCTCTCTCCCACAGAGTTGTTTGGTGTGGGTGCAAATGCAGGGGAAAATACCCAATGGAGCAAATGCAAGATGCATATTTAACAAATAAGTCAGTTCGGCTTACTTTTTCTGGAGCTGCCCTTGTCTATTAGCATTTAAAAAATTTAGTTCTATCCTGCCTTTGTTATTTTTTACAAATTACCCAATGCAGTGAACATATCCAAAAAAAAACTTTCCTCCTCATATTTTCCCCATCTAAGCCCTGTGAGGTCAGTTGGGCTGAGAGAGAGTGACTGACCTGAAGTCACCCATCTGGCTCTCATGGCTAAGTTGGGACTTGAACTTTCCCTCTCCTGTTTTCTAGCCTGGTGCCTTCATCATTAGACCAAACTTGTTCTCTGCAGAAAGCTATGAATGGCCTGTGGTGTCCTCTCTTTATCTGGTAACACCTCAATGACCACTATAAAAAGAACATCTGCTTTTTTTTTTTTTTTTCTGTGTATATATATATATTATTATGTTTTCATTCTATACAATCACATATTTACTGTGCTTGATCAGGGCATATAACATTGAGTAATAAACACGGCCTTCACTTATATAGAAAATGCCCTCTACAATACAAACCCAATATACCACCTTGGCCCACCATACACCCTCTTTCAACCCCCTCCAACTTTCATTCTTCCTTCTCACACACCCCTCTACGCCTACTTCCCCTCCCCTTCTTTCTAACCCTAACCCTATCACTCCCTCTAATCCATTCCCTCCCTCCCTTCTCCTCCTCCTCTCTCTCACCCTCTCCACCCTCCTTCTTCTTTCACTCGACTCTTTCCTTCGGTATATTTCTATTACCTTCCAGTATATTTGGTTTGTTCTATTTTCGCACTAACATTGAAAAGCCACAGTATACAAATGCAATCATGGAATTTAACACATATTGTATTTCCCCCCTCCCCCCTCCCCCTAAATCCCCACCTCCCTTCCCTCCCCCCGACTTCCCAAAGACCATACGTGGTATAACTTTTGGACAATCACAGTCTAAAATATCTCTACATTGAACTCAGCTCATTACTGTTACCCAAATTTTAAACAATTTAAATTGTTACTGATACTATGCATAAGCTATCTGGAGTTTCTTAGTCCCATATTTACTTTTTATGTAATCAATCCATTTTTTCCAGTCTCGTTTATATCTCTCGTTTGAGTGTTCTTTGAGATATGCTGAAATTTTGGCCATTTCGGCTAAGTTCATAACTTTCAAAGTCCATTCTTGAATTGTAGGTAAATCTTTCTTCTTCCAATACTGCGCCACCAAGAGTCTTGCTGCCGTTATTAAGTACAGAACCAAATTAGTCTCTGCTGCTGTAAAGTCAATACATATACCCAGTAAGAACAACTGGGGGGTGAATTTTATCCTTCTTTTGAAGATGTTTTGCAGGATCCACCATATTTTTATCCAAAATGCCTTGACATTACGACATGTCCACCATATATGAAAATATGTAGCATCACAAGAACCACATCTCCAACATTTAGGTTGAACATTTGGATACATAGAGGCAAGCTTTTTAGGATCTAGGTGCCATCTATAAAACATCTTATAAAAATTTTCTCTCAAGTTTTGTGCTTGTGTAAATTTCACATTTCTTACCCAGATTCTTTCCCATGTTTCAAGCATTATTGGTTCCTCGATATTCTGAGCCCATTTTATCATACAATCCTTAATCAATTCCGTTTCAGAATCCATCTGTATTAGTACATTATATATCCTCTTTATATGCATTGAGCTTTGATCTCTTATTTGTTTAAACAAATTATCCTCAACTTTTACAAAGCCAATTTTTTGATCTGTTTTCCACCTAGCCTGTAGTTGACCATACTGAAACCACGTTTGAACTACCTTCTCTTCTTTAAGTACCTCTAAAGATTTTAGTTGCATCACCCCTCTTTCTGAGATAAGAAGTTGTCTATAAGTGGTTCTATCGTGTTTTTGTTCTACATTCATATTTTCAATTGCATGTCTAGGAATTGCCCACATGGGCACTTTATCATTTAATTTATGTTGATATTTTTTCCAAACCCGCAATAAAGCATTTCTTAAGATATGATTTTTAAATTTCTTATCCATTTTTTTGTTAAATAACAGGTAAGCATGCCAACCATATAACAAGTCATATCCCTCGATATTCAAAATTCTGTCATTAGTTAGATGAATCCAGTCACTAATTGCAGATAATGCCACTGCATCATAGTATAATTTTAAGTTAGGTAATTTCAATCCTCCTCTTTCACGTGCATCTTGCATTATTTTCATCTTTACCCTCGGCTTCTTTCCTGCCCACACAAATTTGTTAATACCCTTCTGCCATTCTGAAAGATTCGCATCTCTTTTAAGTATTGGTAACATTTGAAAAAGAAATAAAAATTTTGGTAAAATGTTCATTTTTACTGCCGCTATTCTACCCAGCAAGGACAAATGCAGTTTTTCCCACCTTTTCAATTCCAACTGTATACTATGCCAAAGTGGTTCATAATTATGCTTATATAATTTCCCATTTGAGATTAAAATATTAACTCCAAGATATTTAACTTTTTTAACTACCTCACATCTTAACATCGCCCCCAGTTCTTCCTTCTGTTTGATAGTCATATTTATAGCTAATATTTTGGTTTTTCCTAGATTTATTTTAAATCCCGAGACTTGACCATATTGATTGATCGTGTTCAATAATACCCTACTAGATTCCTGCGGTTGTTCCAATATTATGACCAGATCATCCGCAAATGCACGGACTCTATATTCTTGCTGTCTAATTTTAATCCCTTTTAGACCGCCCAAGCCCCGTATCTTATTCAACAGTATTTCCAAAGTTATAATAAACAATAATGGGGACAGAGGACAGCCCTGTCTTGTACCTTTTTCAATTTGAAAGGAGTCTGTGAGACTTCCATTGACAATGATCTGGGCTGTTTGCTGCTGATATATTGCACCAATTGACCGTAAAAAGCCATCTCCTATCTGCATTTTTTGCAATGTCTTCAGCAGGAGTTGCCAATTAACTCGATCAAAGGCTTTCTCCGCATCCAAAAATATGAATGCGGCTGGGATTTGATTGTTCTTTCCCAGGTATTCTAAAGCATTAATAATTAATCTAACGTTGTTCTTCATCTGTCTGCCCTGTATAAAACCAGTTTGATCGGTATGTATCAATTGTTGAATTACCACCATTAGCCTATTTGCTAATATTTTAGTAAAAATTTTATAATCTACATTGAGTAATGAAATAGGTCTATAGTTTTTTGGTTGGGTAAGGTCTTGGTCTTCTTTGGGTATCAACGATATGAACGCAGTCTTCCACGAAGGGGGCACTTTCCCTCCCGATTGAATTTTATTGAATAGTTCTCTGAGGGGTTCTACCATTTCTAACTGTAAATTTTTATAATAAACAGCTGTTAAACCATCTGTGCCTGGTGCTTTCCCTAACTTTAATTGTTTAATTGCCTGCAAAATTTCCCCAGAGGTTATAGGTTGATTCAGCTTATGCCTATGTTCTTCTCTAACTAGGGGAATTTTCTCTTTATCTAGGTATTTGTCTATATCTACGTCCTTAATTTTATCCCCTTTATACAACTCTGTAAAAAATTCCCGAAATACCTTTTGAATCTCTTCCTGTTGAAACACTTCCTTCCCTCTGTAACACAATTTGGATACATTTCGAGCTTTCCTTTTTTTTCTAATCTGATAAGCCAACCACCTACCGGGTTTATTTGCATTGCAGAAAGTATTATGTTTAGCATATAATAAACTGGTGGCTACCTGGTCAGAGATCAGCATATCAAACTGAGATTTTAATATAGCAATTGTTTCCCTAATCTTTGTATCTCCTGGATTCAATGTTAATTCTGACTCTTTCCCTTTAATTCCCTCTTCCAATTCTTTTCGTTTTTGCCCTTGTTTGTGTCTATGTATTTTGTTTATATTCATTAATACTCCTCTCATATACGCTTTGCTTGCATCCCATACATATTCCATAGATGTACCCTTATTCATATTGAGAACAAAATATTCTGATAGCAATTTTTTACAATCATTAACATACTTTTCATATCTAAATAAGTTTTCATTCAACCTCCAGGACCTTCTTGCCTGGGCTACCCTTCCCAATTCCATCCAGACTGGATTATGATCTGAAAGAACTCTCGCCATAATCTTTGTCTTCTTCACCCTGCAAAGTAAATCATTTGTAATTAGTATAAAATCAATCCTTGAAAGAGATTGATGTCTGTTGGAAAAAAAGGTAAAGTCATATTCTTCTGCATGCCTCTCGCGCCAAGCGTCTCGCAATTCAAAGTCGTCCAGCATGTCAAAAAAGGGTTTGGGTAACTTAGCTCGGAATTTGGTGTTCGGGCGAGATGTCTTCTTATCTCTTTTGGTGTCGATCACGCCATTCCAGTCACCCAATAATATACAAGACTCAAAGTCCCACTGTACTAATTTAGCATGGAGATTTCTATAAAATCCATCTTGTTGTTGGTTAGGAGCATAAATTCCCCAAAATAACGTCTTTTTCCCTTCTAAGATTAAATCTAATGCAATATATCTTCCGAAGGGATCTGCTTCAATTAGCTCAGCTTTAATGTCTTTTCTTAAGTATATTACTATGCCGTTTTTCTTTTCCATGGCTGAGGTCGCAAAATGTTGGCCCAGTTTGGGGTTAAACAAATATTTTTGATCGGTTGATTTGATATGAGTTTCTTGCAAACAAATTATGTCATTCTTAAACTGTTTGAGATAATGAAATATTTTCTTTCTTTTCTGTGGAGAGTTCAGTCCGTTAACATTCCATGTCAAAATCTTAGTTGTCATTTTTGGTTGCCTGAAGCTTTTTTAGAGCCTCCCGCAAGGCCTGTCTCACCTTTGGTTTGGCTCCTCCCACAGCTTCTGAGCTTGTTGCAGTAGCTCCTTGATCAGTGGCCAACGATTGTTGAGATTGTTGCATGGTAGTTTGTTTATCCGTTTGTCTGGTGGTCATACGGTTGGATCTTTTTTCCTTGACTCCTTGCCCCTCCGGGAGAGGGAGATGATACATTTTATCTGATGGTTGTGTGGTTTGCTGTTTATCTTGTTCGTCTCGTGGTTTTTCACCATATCCCGAAGATTCAGGGTATCCCATCTTCAGAATCTTATGATAGAAAACACGAGCTTTCCATACAGAACTGAGACGATATCTTTGTTTGTCCATTGTAACTATAATACCGAATGGGGCATCCCATCTGTACTGTATCTGACGCTTTCTGAGCTCTTCCACCAGAAAAGCATAATCTCTTCTGGCTCTTAGCATTTGAGGTGGTATTTCTTTCAAAACAATCAGATCCTGTCCACCAATTTGAAGCTTAGTATTATAAGACTCTTGTAATATCATATTTCTAGATTCTCTTGTAACAAAGTATATTACCACATCTCGGGGAAGTTGCCTTTGTTTTGCCGCCCACGAGTTAACACAAAAAGTCTTGTCAATCTGCCAATCAAAATTGGATCCCGGTTTTCCCACCAGACGGTCAAAAGCTTCAGAAAACATTTGCTTTAAGTTCTCCTGCTTTTCTTCACGCAGCCCCCTCACTCTTAATGCAAGTTCCATCTGCTTATACTGTATCATAATAATTTGTTTTTCAGCATTATCAATTTTTTGTTCCACCACTTCAGTTTTGGATATCAGGTTAGTTTTAGCTTCATTGAGAATTTCTAAATTATCTTCCATTCCAGAAATATATTCTGTTATCACATTTACAATTCCCATCATATTATCATTCATTTTAGTGACCCTAGTATCGAATTTGTCATATAGAACTTCCATCTCATTCCTTATTTCATCTTTGAACTCTCTAAGCATTTCTAGATTCTGTTCTCTGGATTCTCTAAACATTTCTAAGTTCTGTTCTCTGGATTCTTTGAACATTTCCAAGAAAAATTCTTTTGTTAGTACGTCTCCACTAGGGGGCATAGATGGTGGGGGCTGCAACTTTGTGCCAGGTATGGGAGACGTTTTCGGAGGTAATTTCACAGAGGTTGATTTGGATGCCATTATATTTTGGTTTTAATTGTTTATTCTAAATTGCTAATCCACTGTGTTGTTTGGAGAAAAAGAAATTCCTCCCCCCCCCTTTTTTTTTTACAAAGGGTTTTACGGAGGGTTTCAAAAGAGAAAGTCCGTTTGGAATGTTTGGAATGTCTCTGTATCAACAACAAAGAGTCTTTGAAGGCTTTAAGGGAGTAGGTCTAATTAGATTATAAGAAGTTATTCCTTTGATTCTGTACCAGGAAGCCGGAGATAACAAATGCAGAAGCTGTAAACGCCATTTTGAAGACAATTAAACAAAAGAGATTTTTATAACATTGAAGCTGGTATTTCAGATAGGGAAAAATTTTAAAGTTCACAAGTTTGGTCTTTGCTCGTATTGATTTTCAATAGTCTGTTTTCTAAAGATTGTCCTAAGGGGGAGGGGTTCCTGTCTTGTGCTGTAAATAACAGCTGCGAAGTTCAGGTCGGAGTTGAATGACTCAGCTTTGGGTTGATCCTCCCCCTCCGTCCACAGCCCAAAAAGAAACAAACTGTGAACTTCAAAGAAGATTCTTACCAGCTGAGATTCCTCACTGCTTTTTTCTTGTCTGAAAAAAGAGTTATCTTCTTGATATTGAGTAGATAACGAACCAGAACTCTGGGGGCAGCTCTGTTAAGCTGCCGACGGCAACAGGTCCCTCCCCGGAAGTCAGAACATCTGCTTTTCATATTGGAGGAAAGATGGGACAGAAACCAATCACATTTGGTACAGTTCTCCAGATCTCTCCAGATCTTTGTTTCTCAAGTTGTTGAGAACTCTGACCAGGCCCATCAATGTGGTAAGGACTGTAGGAGATGATGGGTGGAAGACGGTTGGGGACAAAACCAGCTTTTCTAGTTGACCAAATGATTTTTTTTCCAAGCTCCCATCGCTGGAGATTAAATCCAGGACTTTCTGATGCCACGCATGTCTTCTCTTCTAGCTGTCTCATTCCACTCCTGGTCAGCTGAGAAGACCAGCCCTCAAATATTTAGACCGGAAGGAGGAAAACTGTAAAAGTTTGCACTTTTAATAACTTCAAGGGAAACAGTAATGAATCTTTCCTGGATACCCCTAGAGATTTGTTAGAGCAAAATCTAATATTTTCTCAGGCGTTTAGAAGTGACGGTAGTGGCAATATCTTACACATGTCTTGCAATGACTTATCTCAAGAGATGGAGATTCAGTGTCAGGTTAGGTTGGAACTTTAAATTTTCCCTGGAGGGACATGGGAAAGGGAAGATCTCTTGATGAAGATGGTTGTGGGGAAGGAAAGAGCAATCTTTTCCTTATTAAGAGCCAAGGAACTGAGATACCGGTAAATATAATAAACTAGCTGATAACCCAGCGTTGTCCAGGAATTTATTTATAAGGGGAAAATGTCCAGACCAAACGTAATTTCTAATGTTGGATTTTTTCCCTTACCAGAGGGAGCCCCCTTGTGGAGTACTGTGCAACCATTACCATGGTAACTCCACTGCACTGTACAGCAGAAACCATTTTACAGCAGTATAGTAGAAGTCATTTAAAGGCACAACAGGCTATATCCTAACAGAACACACACCCGAGGGGTTTTAGGGGTGTCTTACCCCCACAGTATTTGTTTCCAGAGAGTAAGTCATCTGTGTACCAAGTTTGGTTGAAATTGCTCGAGGCGTTCCAGAGTTATGCTGGAACACACACAGACACACACACACACGACCATTTTTATATACATAGATAGATAATGGGAGGTGAGAACTCAGAAACTATTCTCTTATGAAGTAATGAAAGGTAAACACTTCTGTTTTCGGCTGCCCTGCCCCTTTCTAGGACTCAATCCAGCTCTGGGGGATGCTGGATTTCAGCGCACACAGGAAATAAGCTTACAAATGCTCTCTCTGTCTCTTTTGCCAACCTCAATGGCGATTTATTGGCCTTCCTGCAGCTTCTTCCATACCCTTTCAGTCCACCCTTGTCTTCTCAGCACAATTTTGGTTTGGCAGAAGCATCCGAGGCTCATTTGGCAAGCGGCTTCCAGGATATCTCTCTTTGGGCCACCGGGTCCTCTTCTGCCATTGGGTCTGCCATGAAGCTAACTCAAGCCAAAGATGGATAACAGCCCCTGGGAGTTTCACACACCCCACCCCACTGGTGGGTTTCAAAATTTTTTCGAACCTACTCTATGGGTGTGGCCTCCTTTGTGGGCGTGCTTGCTGACCATGTGACCTGGTGGAAGTGGCTTGCTGGCCATGTGTTCTCTCTCTCTCTCTCTCTCTCTCTCTCTCTCTCTCTCTCTCCTTCCTTCCTTCCTTCCTTTTGTCTCTCTGTCCCCTTTTCCTTTTTTTTCATCTCTCTCACTTTTTCTTTTTTTCTTTTTTCTTTATTTATTTTTTCCTTTCTTTCTCTTTCTCTCTCTGTGTTAGTCTCTCTCTCTCTCTCTCTCTCTCTCTGTGTGTGTGTGTGTGTGTGTGTGTGTGTCAGTGGTGGGTTTCAAAAATTTTTGGAACCCTTTCGGTAGGTGTGGCCTGCTTTCCGGGTCCACTGGTGGAACCTCTTCTAACCGGTTCGGTAGATTTGACAAACCGGTTCTACCAAACTGGTGCGAACTGGTAGGAACCCACCTCTGCCCTACCCCTACCCCTACCCCTACCCCTATGTTTTTCTACTAACTTGGTTACTAAACGGCAGCGCTGAGTTGCACGAACTTTCCTGCCTGTTGGAGGGTGGGGAATTACAAAATTTAACAGATTAACAGAGTTGGAAGGGACCTTGTAGGTCATCTAGTCCAACTCCTCACCCTAGCAGGAGACCCTCTACCATTTCTGACAGAGGGCAGTCCAGTCTCTTCTTGAAAGCCTCCAGTGATGAAGCTCCCACAACTTCCGAAGGGAACTTCCGTTCCATGGGTTGGTTGCTCTCACTGTCAGAAAATTTCTCCTTCTTTCCAAGTTGAATCTCTCTCCACAATCCATCATATCATTTTTAAACACTGTTCCTGAATATTACTGGGTTGACGGTTCTTGGCTTTGGGCCTTTTTTTCTTCCAGCAGTATTTTTCTTTCCACCTTCTTTTTTATTGATGTTCCATTTGAATTATTACAACTTCAGGTAGCCACGCTTATGGAGATTCAGGTTGTACATTTCACAAATAAATTGGCTTCAGAGGACTTATTTTTCAACAAGCTGTGGGCGTAGGATGGTGCTGCAATTCTTCTCCATCCCGTTTTAAAACGCAGTTTGGGGGCATTTCCATCATCCTCAAAAGAACCAGCTTTGTCTTCCTGCCTTCCAGATCTATTTCCCTGCTTTATTGTCTATTTCTTTGTTCCCTTCCGTTAAAATCCCCCTCCCTCTTTTTATAAGAACTTTGAGAAACTGGAAAAGTTGCTCTCAGATTTATTTATTTTTGCAGAGACAGGCAAAGACGGAGGGAATGACTAAGAAACGGAAGGCAGTGGTGATCCAGAGCAGAGCAGTTTATTAAAGTTTAACAGCCTAGAAGCCCCACATGGCTATATTTAGCCCTAGATAGGATGTCAGCTGTGAAAATAGCGGGTTGGCAAATGGTGATGTTGTCCCACCCTCTCTGGTAAGGCAGGATGCTCTCAGCTTCGCCCCACCTCATCGCAGCAGCTGACTTTCACAAGAATTCACCTTCTGAAGCTTCTCATCTTCTCCTTCTTCTCCTCCATCCTGGTCCTCAGCCAAGGAAGCCAACGCAGTAGCAACTGTTGTGTGCCCAGCCCTTGTCAGAAACATCAGCTGCTCTCAGATGACCTCAGGAGAAGTGGATGAACCATTGACTTTCCTTATCAGGAGGTCACCAAAGAGGATCACGGGTGGTTTCTGGCTGCAATTACTACCGGTTCGGTAGTAAACAAAATTTGCAAAAAAAAAAAAAATTACATTTTTTTAATGAAGATTGTTCTGCGCATGTGCAGAACAGAAAACCAAGATGGCGCTGCCAATCATAGAACCGGTGCCGGAGTTACTGCCTATTCAGCCAAACCGGACTGAATAGGTTGGAACCCACCTCTGATCATGTGACCCCGGGACTCTGCGGCCGTCATAAAGACCCAGGAGTTGCCCAGCACCTGAATGTTGATCACGTCACCATGCCAAGGTTCTAACTGTGAAAATAACGGTTGCAAGTCCTTCTTCTCCCCCAGTGGGGTTTGAACAGTCACTGAATGAATTGTTGTACGTTGTACCTGCGCTTTTTGTCAGGGCGACTTCTGTGATTTTTAGGTCTGTAAAGAAGAAGTTGGCCGGGAAAAACAATAGACATTCAGGGATCAGGTGGGAGATAAATTATTGTTTTGGTTGCCACATTGTAAAAAAGAGATGTGGAGACTCTAGAAAGAGTGCAGAGAAGAGCAACAAAGATGATCAGGGGGCTGGAGGCTAAAACATAGAGAATAGTTGGTGGAATTGGATAGGTCTAGTTTAATGAAAAGAAGGACCAGGGGTGATATGATAGCAGTGTTCCAATATTTGAGGAGCTACCACAAAGAAGACCGGGGTCCACCTATTCTCCAAAGCTGTCCCTTCCAACTCTGTGATTCCATTCCATTCCATTCCATTCTGCTCTAGTTATATTCCTATTCTTATTCCTATTCTATTCTGCTCTGTTCTATTCTATTCTATTCTATTCTATTCTATTCTATTCTATTCTATTCTATTCTATTCTACTCTACTCTACTCTACTCTTAATTTATGAGCCTTAATTTACCCCACCTCTTCTCCTGTAACATTGACCCTATCAGGCTGAGTTGGAGCACTCAGAAACACATAGGGGCCCTGACGTTGTCTCCTAAATCACCAGCTACAGCTTCAGAAGGTAGAGTCCAAGGCGTCTATCTGCAAAACCAAGTCAAAGGACATTTTAAGTCAACTAGGTTTTCCCTCTCAGACAAGGCACTTTCTGTCCTAGTGTCAATCATTCTCACAGGGAAATTGTTTCCCCAGATTAAAAAAAAATAGTAGTAAGTGGACTGGGCAAAAGAGAGCCGAGGTGGCGCAGTGGTTAAATGCAGCACTGCAGGCTACTTCAGCTAACTGCAGTTCGGCTGTTCAAATCTCACCGGCTCAGGGTTGACTCAGCCTTCCATCCTTCCGAGGTGGGTAAAATGAGGACCCGGATTGTTGGGGGCAAGAGGCTGATTCTGTAAACTGCTTAGAGAGGGCTGAAAGCCCTATGAAGCGGTATATAAGTCTAACTGCTATTGCTATTGCTATTGTTGACCCTTTTTATGCATAAAGGATACCAATGTCTAATGCTAATATCTAAGTTTTCTTTTTGGTAAAACCCAGCAACCTTCTTTCAATGATCTATGTTAGTGGAAGTAAAAAAAAAAACATCCTCTTGTGTAAAGGTTTTTATATGGTCTGGATTTCATATATTAAAGGATTGAATCAGTTGTGTATTGATCTGACCTGGATCTTGTCTTTTTTTCTTTTTGTTCATTTTAATAGCTATTTGTTCACTGTGATGTATAATTTTTAATTCTAAATGCTTGTTGCGTTTTTTTGTTCAACTCTGTAAAATTCCACTATAATCATAAACCACCGTGAGTCATTTTATAAATAGATAAATAATAAAGTTCAGCATAATTGCAATCCCCCTAAGTGTACATTTGTTTTTTTTTTTAAAAAAAGGGGGGGAAGCTTGTATTTACCCCCCCCCCTTCTATTTGTTTTTACTTAGCTTGATTAATGACAAGAAAAAGGAAGAGAACATCTTGCTGAAAAACAAAAGAATTTCAAAAATTCTCTGGAGTGGACTGGTATTCTCACACTTATTTACTGATGAGATGGCTGAGGGTTGTGTGTGTGTGTGAGAGAGAGAGATACTGTCCTGTTTTCATGACAAAGCCATCTGACCCGTGGCCTGGAATCTCCCTACATGAAATTCCAAGGGATTTTCTATCTAACATGGTTGGACTGAGAAAGAAAGATTGACCAAGTCAGTTCTCTGTTTCAATGGAAACAACAACAACAACAACAACTGCTACTACTACTACTACTACTACCACCACCTCCTCCTCCTCCTCCTCCTCTTCTTCTTCTTCTTCTTCTTCTTCTTCTTCTTCTTCTTCTTCTTCTTCTTCTTCTTCTTCTTCTCCTCCTTCTCCTTCTCCTTCTCCTTCTCCTTCTCCTTCTCCTCCTCCTCCTCCTCCTTCTCCTTCTTCTCCTTCTTCTTTTCCTCCTCCTCTCCCCATCTTCTTCTTCCTCCTCCTCTCCTTCTCCTACTCTTTCCCTCCTTCTCTTTCCCTCTTTTTCTTCTTCCTCCTGCTCCTGCTCCTGCTCCTCCTGCTCCTGCTCCTCCACCACAACCACCACCACCACTACCACCACAAATATTCAATGTTCTTTTTCAATGTTTCCTCCATAAAGCCAAGCGCTTATTTTGGGGGTCAAGAGAAAATAAAACCCTGTCTTATTTTTGGGGAAAGACAGTACTTGGAACCTTGACATAAATTGTCTATCTTGGTCGGGGAGAATTTTTTAACCTCCTTGTTAAAGACAGTTTTAGTTCTCATTGGAAAGTGGGGGCGGACATGACTGGGGAACCTCTGTTCCCTTCGGTGGTGGTGGGGTGGGGGGAGCTGGTCCTCCACTCCACCTCAGTAGCCAGCTACAAGTCATTCTCTCCTTCCTCTTTAGTGCATTCTGGCTGATTCATGGCAGTTTATTATTGGATTGTGAAAGCAGACTCTGGGCTGGATAGTAAATGGAAAGACACACACAGGAAGGGGAAAAAAATAGAAAAGAAAATGCAGAGAAAGTGCTAATGGATCTCGGAAATAGCTCCCTGCTTTCCTCTCCCCATGCTCGTTTGGACGAGGAAGCTTGGAACTTTAGGAGTTTCTTGGCTCCAAAATTAGCTTCTTAGTCTTTTTTTTTTTTAATCAGCATTTTGAACATTAGGAGGAAGCCAAGGAGAGAAATGGCTCATCAGAAAGAAATCAGGAACCCAGTTAGCCCACCCATCCCCTATGATTGATAAAGGAATTGTAGCAGTTTGATCTGTGATCCAATGTCTTTTAAAAATGATACCTTCTTGTTCTTGGGTTGAATAAGGTGTCGTTCAAACTGCTGCCTTAAAGAGAAACTTGCTGTGCTCATGTCTGAATCAGAAAGGAAAAAATGGATAGATGGACACATGGAGGGAGGGAGGGAGAGAGAGAGAGAGAGGATGGGAGGGAAGGAAGAAAGAGGGAAGGAAGTAAAGGAAAGGAAAGGAAGGAAGGAAGGAAGGAAGGAAGGAAGGAAGGAAGGAAGGAAAGGAGTAATGAGAATGAGAGAATGAAAGGAAATGGGGGAGAAAGGGTATGAGGGAGAAAGGAAGACAGAAAGGCAAGCAGGCAGGAAAGAAGAAATGATAGGAATGAGAAAATGGAAGGGAATGAGGAAGGGAGGAAGGAAATGAGGGAGAAAGGAAGGCAGGAAGAAAGGAAGGAAGGAAGGAAGGGAGTTAATGAAGAAGGGAGGAGGGGTATGAGGGAGAAAGGAAGACAGAAAGGCAAGCAGGCAGGAAAGGAGAAATGATAGGAATGAGAAAATGGAAGTTAATGAGGAAGGGAAGAAGGAAATTTAGGAGAAAGGAAGGCAGGAACGAAGGAAGGGAGGAAGTCAATGAGGAAAGGAGGAGAATGAGGGAGAAGAAGGCAGAAAGAAAGAAAGAAAGAAAGAAAGAAAGAAAGAAAGTTAATGAGGAAGGGAATGAGGGAGAAAGGAAGGCAGGAAGGAAGGAAACCTAAATCCCTGGAGGCTGAACTGGCTGACTTGCCAGAGTATTAACACAAAAGTTATTCTTGCTTCCTATTTGCAGCTAAACCTCAATTCAAGAAAAGAACAAAGTAGTTTCCCTTTGCTCTCCAGAAGCTGCTCCAGTTAAGTGGCTGTAAGTGCTACGAGAACATTCATTTCATTGAACTCCATGCAGTTTCCTTCTCAAGAAGTACGCACCACAATCCTTATGCAAAGCAAACTTTCCCCAAATAGAGAATGTACATCTTTCTTGGGCAACTTATGTAACATGCATGACAATATAATCATACAGGGCGGGAAGTTGTATGCACGCAAAAATACACACAAAATGGAACCCGGAAAAACCAGACACAGTGCTGAGGGTTATCTGTTCAGATTCTGCACCCAGCTCATATGCAGTCCAATGTTTCTCAGCCTTGGTGAGGTGTGGACTTCAAGAATGCTGGCTGGGGATTTCTGGGAGTTAAAGTCCACACTTCTTAAAGTTGCTGAGACACCGAATTGCCAAACCTGTTAAGACTCTGGAAAGAGTGCAGAGAAGAGCAACCAGGATGATTAGGGGACTGGAGGCTAAAACATACGATGAACGGTTGCAGGAACTGGGCATGGCTAGTTTAATGAAGAGAAGGACCAGGGGAGACATGATAGCAGTCTTCCAATATTTGAGGGGCTGCCACAGAGAGGAGAGAGTCAAGCTATTTTCCAAGACACCCGAAGGCCAGATAAGGAATCATGGATGGAAACTGATCAAGGAGAGATTCAACCTGAAAATCAGGATAAATTTTCTGACAGTGAGAGCAATCAACCCATGGGACAGAAGTTGCCTTCAGAAGTTGTGGGGGCTTCATCTCTGAAGGCTTTCAAGCAGAGATTGGACTGCCATTTGTCAGAAATGATGTAGGGTTTCCTGCTTGGGCAAGGGGGTTGGACTAAATGACCTACAAGGTCCCTTCCAACTCTGTTAATCTGTTAAAGCTGTCCAGCCCACATAAGTTGGTGTCTGATTTTCCCTCCCACCTCCATCCTTCTGCTTCCTTCTTTCTAGATGTGATCTGCTTAATTGCAGAAGCAAAGGAACTGAGTTTTCTATTGGTATTATATTACTAACATAAGTACCATAATGTCATTATATAGATGATGCTCTAACCAGAAGAGGATTTGCTCCTAAGGTATCAAGACTATTATGATGGATAAAGATGACCCCACCTGTTCTACATAAGTGTTTACCTTCATTCTGTCGCCACAACGACCCTGGGAGGCAGAATGGTTAAGAAACTGGCCCAAAGCTACTTAAGAGTATATCTATGACCAAGAATGGACCCGAATCCAGATCTCAGTATTCTTATTGTCTATGGAGATTCTCAGTCATCCAGGTCATGTTTGTCCCAAAGATGCTTTTTTCAAGAGGCAACTGGACTTTCTGGTTTTTTTCTTTGAAGACATTTTGCTTCTCATCCAAGAAGCTTCTTAGTAGTTAGACTTATATACCGCTTCATAGGGCTTTCAGCCCTCTCTAAGCGGTTTACAGAGTCAGCATATCGCCCCCCACAGTCTGGGTCCTCATTTTACCCACCTCGGAAGGATGGAAGGCTGAGTCAACCTTGAGCCGGTGAGATTTGAACCGCTGAACTGCAGATAACAGTCAGCTGAAGTGGCCTGCAGTACTGCACTCTAACCACTGCGCCACCTTCAGCTCTGACTGGCTGGTGGGGAATGGAAAATTGCAGACTGCAGGAACCATTTTTGCTTCAGTTTGAGATGCAGAAGAATGCAAACGACCTATCTGCAAAGAGTATGCATCCTTTCACACACACATACACACACACACACACACACACAAACACCAGCCAGTCAGAACTGAAGAAGCTTCTTGGATGAGAAGCGAAACATCTTCAAAGAAAAGCAAGAAAGTCCAGTTGCCTCTTGAAAAAGCATTTTTTTGGGGGACAGTATTCTTATTCTTAACAACTATATTATATTGGCTCTCAAGAAGATTCTTGCAGTTTTAGATTGCGTGTTTCTTATTTTCTGCTTAAAGTTCTTTTCCAATGCTAATACAATGCAGTTTATTGAATTTTCGGCAGGATCTTAAGGCTTAGCATGTTGCAGACAGCCAATTGTGATTTGTTCAATAAACCATGATTAAAACAGGGGTTAAGCCATGGCAGTTCTCGCAGTGTGTTAAGAATCCTGGATTTCAAAGCCAGCTTTTGAGGTTTCTCACCCATGGGTATTTTTCTCTGATCTTTCCCTGCTGGGAAACTCCAATGCTCAGAAATCATCTTCCCTTTCTTTTTAATGCACCAGACCTTCCTGTTGTGTGGTAACATATTCAGGATGATAAACTGTCCGATCTTTGAGCCCCCCCCCCATCCAATTGATCTGAGCGTTTAAAAGCTCCAATAATGCGTGTGTGCTGAGAACTCAGGTGCATTCTCTCTCTCTCTCTCTCTCTCTCTCTCTCTCTCTCTCTCTCTCTCTCTCTCTCTCTCTCTCTCTCTCTCTCTCAATCTCTCTGATTGTTTATTTTATTTGTCGCTACTTTCACGTTGTTTCCGACCAACAACCTCTTCCCCCAGATCAGTTGGGATGGAGGCGGTGGGCGGGGAAGAGACAGGAAGGGAGACTTTGCCCATAAGTGCAAAAGCATAAGGGGTTGGCATAAACCTAAAAGCGGGCATAAGTGCACCAGCGTTCCTAACGTCTCTGTTTTCTTTCTGCCCCCATTTATTTGTACCCATTTCCTGTGTTCTCATTCATGTTTATTCTTATTCCTGTTATCTTGCACCTGTGTGACCAACTAAATAAATAAATAAGTAAATAAGCAAGCAAGGAAGGAAATAAGTAAATAAATAAATAAGCAAATTAGTAAATTAGTAAGTAACTAAGTAAGTAAGCAAGGAAATAAACAAACAAACAAACAAATAAATAAATAATGCTCAAAGGCACGGTCGTCTCCGGGATTTTTTTATTTTTTTTACAAAGGAGGGATCAACTCAATTGATCGGACGAGACTCGGTCCCCAGGACTGAGCCATCCCCGCTTGCAAGACTGGCGAGCGGGGGTCTCTCTCTTTCTCTTCCCTCTCTCCTCCCAGCCGCCCCAGCCTCGGCAATTCGTGCGGTTCCGCCGCTGGCTGTTTGCGTGGCAGGCAGCCCGGTTGGAAGGAGCGGGCGGCGGGCGCGCGAGAGCTGGAGCTCCCTGCGGGGACGCCTTAATGGGCCGATTCCATTTCAACGCAATGACGCCACTTGGAGAGCATTAATTGCTCCAGGAAAGTAAGAGAGAGGGGGGGGGAGAGAGAGAAGAAAGAAGAGAGAAAGAGTAGAAAAGAGAGGGAGAGGGGGAGATAGAGAGACGGAAGGTGAGGGGAGAGAGAGAGAGAAGAAAGAAGAGAGGAGAGAAGAGATGAGAGAAGAGAGGGAGAGGGGGAGACAGAGAGAGAGGGAAGGAGAGGGAGAGAGGGAGAGAGAGGGAGAAAGAGAAGAACGAGTAGAGAAGAGAGGGAGAGGGGGAGATAGAGACGGAAGGTGAGAGGAGAGAGAGAGAAGAAAGAAGAGAGGAGATAGAGAGAAGAAAGAAGAGAGGAGAGAAGAGAAGAGAGGGAGAGGGGGAGACAGAGAGATACGGAAGGAGAGGGAGAGAGAGAGAAGAAAGAAGAGAGAAGAGAAGAGAGGAGAGAGGGAGAGGGGGAGAAAGAGAGAGACGGAACGAGAGGGAGAGGGAGGAGAGAGAGGGGAGAAAGAAGAGAGAGGGGGATGGGGATGGGGAAATAGAGAGGGATGGGGAGGGTGAGGAACGCAGGGAGGGAAGAGAAGAGAAGGGGGAGGAGTCAGGGGGCGGAGTCCCCACCCCTCTCTTTTCCCCTCCCCTCTCTCCATTCACAAAGCGCGCCCCCGAGCGCTCTTTACATTCACAAAAAAAGAGAAAGCCAGCCGCCGCCCCTTCGAGGCCTCGTCTCCGCCCCGTAGGGAGGTCCCTTCCCAGCCTCATCCGGAGCCGCTGCGCTTTCGCGGGAGACGGCGCGGCTTTTCCTCGCCGCTGGCGGCGTCCCTTGACTGCCACCCGGGGGAGGGGGAGAGCGCCCGGCCAGACGCCCGGAGAACGGGAGCGACGTCGAGGTAAGCTCCCAGGCATCCCGGCGGAGACCTCATCCGTCCGGGGCTCGCTCCGGGGTCTCCGGTGGCTTTTTGGCAGCGCATCCGCCTCTTGGCTCCGGGTTCCGGGGCAAGTGGAGCGATCTAGAGCCTCCTTGGGTCTCCCAGCCCTGGACGCGGAACGCAGGACGCAGGGGACACTTCTCTCCCGGAGAGCCGACGGCTCCTGCTCTTAATCAGACGGCCCTTTTTGGCTGCACCCGCTGGCAGGGATTTGCCAAGCCCCGTCCGTTCCACGAGGGATTTTTTTTCCCGGGGTGGGAAAGCTGTCTACGGGAACTACCAATGGGGGAAACCCGACCACCTTGGCGCTCGGGGCGTCCTCTCTGCGCTCTTGCCGTTGGGTGGGTGGGGTCGCTCTTTGGAGGGAGGGGGCGAGCCGCAGAGGGCGCGGGGGGGGGGTGCTTTGGAAGGAGCCGCGATTCCCCCCTCCCTGCTCGTCCCTCCGACGGAGCTCAAGGTGCGACTTTATTCCTTCTTCGTCGAGATCTCAACCATTCGGGCTTTTGATCCGAATGGCAAACCTCGATTCTGCTGGGGATCTAACCGGGTTTAAGAATCGAACGTTAGACCCCTGTCTAACAAGAAGATCTCTCTCTCTCTCTCTCTCTCTCTCTCTCTCTCTCTCTCTCTCTCTCTCTCTCTCTCTCTCTCTCTCTGTGTGTGTGTGTGTGTGTGTGTGTGTGTGTTGGACTTTCCAGCTTGTGGGGTCTTGCTTTTTTCTCACTTCCCTCCCCACAAAAAAAGAAGAAGATGTATATGGATTGAAGAACTAAAACTAATAACCATCGTTTAGAATTCACGAATGTTGCAGCCCGGGTGGGGGTAGGGGTGGGGGATATTGGTGGTAGGAGAATTCCTTATTGAGTGGAATTCTGCCCTATTCTGCCCTCCCAAGAATTAGGAGCAGGAGAACGGACGGCCGAGAGAAGGCAAGAGATGCTCTGCGGAGCTACTGTTCAATTGGGAGAGATGGGCATTGCAATCCAAATCTTCCTCCTGATCCCTGGGATGTTGCGCGATCCCAAATCATCCTACAGGTGTTCGCTTTTTTTTAAAAAAAATAGTATTCCTAATGCTCAAGAAAGTGGCGAGGTTTATGGATCTCTTCGGGCAAACAGGACTGGGAAATTCTCCGACGATTTGACTATTACGGGTAAAATAGCTCGATGAAATGTTCACCTGGAGAGGCGAATCTGCCTTGGAGTAATGGATGGGTTCTCTCTTGACGTCTTAGAGGTTTCTTGGGTGTCTGCTGCAGGAATTGGGTTGGGGAGGGTGTCTTCTTGGTCTTTTCTACCAAACTTTAAGCTCTTGGGGGATGGCAGAATGTGGATGGTGTGGATGTAGCTGCACTAAAAAAAATAGGGTGCTCTCTTCATCATTCTATGTATCCCTGAAGTAGGCAAAATGCAAGCTCAACTGAGGTTTGGATAGATTGTCGGAACGGGAGACAGAAAATAATTTGGGAAAGGGGGAAAACCTTGTTATCCAGTAGTTTTGAAGGAGACCCATGGATTCCCTGGGGCAGTTAGGCAAATAGGAAACCGGGAAAGGGGGCTGGCTGAGCAGCTTGGGGGTGGGGGAATGATCCAAGGCTAGATGATCAAGGATGTTAATGAAACAAGGGGAAGATATTTCTTGGGAAGAAGGCATTTTGTGAACAATTTTGCAAGCCCGTATTTTGGTCCACCAGTGGACCAAAGCTCACTGGAAAAGGCAGTTGTGTTTGGAAGGGTCAGCAGTAAAAGGAAACAAGGCTGCCAGAAAAGAGGTGGTGAGGTGCCATCAAAGCTGACACAGACCAGAGCAAAGAAACAATCGAAAGGGGAAAAAAACAGTAAGAAAAAATTAGAAAATGTTGGAGAGAGCTGATCTGTGGAATCAACAGATATTGGATACGATTGAACAGATAGCTTCTTCTTCTTCTTCTTCTTCTTCTTCTTCTTCTTCTTCTTCTTCTTCTTCTTCTTCTTCTTCTTTTTCTCCTCCTCCTCCTCCTTCTCCTTCTTCTCCTTCCTCCTCCTCCTCCTCCTCTAAATAAAGGAAATAAAGACTATATTATTCTTCTTCCTCTTCCTCTCCTCGTCCTCTTCCATTTATTTTGTACAATGACATTGAAGATTATACTATCCTTCTCCTCCTTCTTCTTCCCCTTCTTCTTCTTCCCCCCTTCTCCTTCCCCTCCTCCTCCCCTCCTCCTTTTCCTCATTCTCCTTCTACCATCATCGTTTTAGAGAAGGGTTTTTTAAATAAAGGAATCAACCTGATTGCTTGTCATTGACCATTGACAATCCCTTGAGCCGGCTCTTAATTGTAAGAGTCTTCTATTATAATAATAATAAAAAAAATCCATCACCTTTGGTCTAGTACCAACCAACACATCACTGCCACTATCCAGCAAAGTAGGTTAGTGGCCAGTGATTTGTCCGTGGCCATTTGTGCTACAGCCTTCTCCTTGTTTCTCTAAAAGAAGGTCTGGGTCTGTGGCAGGAGCTGAGAGCCCTTGAGATACCACAACGAAGACTTGGATCTAGGAAGTTCTGCCTGCAGCTAGTGGTTACATCAGCATTCATTGATTGGGAAATTTGCAGCCAGAGGAGGGACCGTTTCCAAATTCATTCATTGGGACCACGCCCTCGCGGAGGGCATTGAGCAAGCTTCCAAAAGGAGGCTCCCAGGAAAGAGGAAACAGATAGAAAAGTTGCTACTTGTTGGGCTTTTAAGCTGGTTTTTCAATCTGATTCTCGGCAACTGAAGGATTGGCAATGGATTGCATGGAAAATGACTAGGATGATTATTCTCCTAAGACGTCCTATCATTGGCATAGAAGGAAAATGATGACTTGGACCAGGCAGTCCTCAACTTATGACCGCAACTGAGCCCAACATTTCTGTGGTTAAGTGAGACATTGGTTAAAGTGAGTGTTGCCCCATTTTACCACCTTTCTCGCCACAGTGGTGAAGTAAATCACTGCATTTGATCTTATTAACCCGGTTGTTAAGTGAATCTGCCCAACCCTCCCATGGCCTTTGGCTTCTCAGAAGGTCGCAAAAGGGGATCACATGACCCCAGGACACGGCGACCCTCATAAATATGAGCCAGTTGCCAAACGTCTGAATTTTGATCGGGTGACTATGAGAATGCTGCAAAAGTCGGAACTGTGAAAAACGGTCGTAAGTGTCTTTTCTCAGCGCTGTTGTGACTTTGAATGGTCACTAAAGGAACTGCTGTAAGTTGAGGACTATCTGTATAGAGTGGAAGGGGTGCTGTGGTGGCGCCGTGGTGAGAGTGCAGTACTGCAGGCTACTGCTGCTGACTGCCGGCTGACTGCAATTTGGCAGTTTGAATCTCAACAGGCTGAAGGTTGACTCAGCCTTCCCTCCTTCCGAGGTGGGTAAAATGAGGGCACAGATTATTGGGGGCAATAGACTCTGTAAACCACTTAGAGAGGGCTGGAAAGCACTGCACAGTGGTATATGTCTAAGTGGTATTGCTATTGAGTTCTACCACAAAACCGCGGTAGACTAAAGCGCGCTCGACGAAAGCGCGTACCTGACGTCATCACAGCGCGACGAAAACATCACGCTGTGAGCGGTAAAGTTAAAATTAATGCAAAAACCTTACCCTAACCCCCCCAAACCTAACCCTAACCCTAACCCTAAACCTAACCCTTAACCTAACCCTAAACCTAACCCTAAACCTAACCCTTAACCTAACCCTAAAACTAACCCTAAACCTTAACCTAACCCTAAACCTAACCCTAACGCTTAACGTAACCCTAACCCTTAACCTAACCCTAACCCTAAACCCAACCCTTACCTTTACGTGAATCGGCTTGCTTTAAAAGCGCTTTTTAAAGCGCCCTTTTTTCTCCGCGGTCGTATTTGTCGCGCTGCTGATGACGTCAGGTACGTGCTTTAATCGGGCGCGCTTTAGTGGATCGCGGTTTTGTCGTGCCACGTTGCTATTGCCCTCCCTCCCTCCCTCCCTCCCTCCCTCCCTCCCTTCCTTCCTTCCTTCCTCCCTCCCTCCCTCCCTCCCAGTTAGAATGCAGTATTGCAGGCTAACTCTGCCCACTGCCAATAGTTCAATCCTGAGGCTAAAGTTGACTCAGCCTTCCATCCTTCCGAGGTGGGTAAAATGAGGACCCAGATTGTTGGGGGCAAGAGGCTGACTCTGTAAAACCACTTTTAGGGGGTCTGTAAAGCACTGTAAAGTGGTATAAGTGCTATTGTTATCTGCAGAAATCAGGTGTCGAATGCAGAATTGGGCAGCAGCAGAATTTAGAAATTCATCCCTGTTAGACAACCCAATTCTTTGGAGAAGACCCTGATGTTGGGAAAGATGGAAGGCCAAAAGAAGAAGGCATGAGGATGAGATGGTTAGATAGTGTCATTGATGCAATGAACACGAAAGTGGGGCAAACTCTGGGAGATGGTGAAGGACAGGGGAACCTGATGTGCTGTGGTCCATGGGGTTGTGCAAAGACTTGGACACAATTTAGCAACTGAACCACGAAAAGCTAATCCAAAGCATGCAACTTGGGGTAGTTTACAAGATGGGCGTGTCTTTGCGATTGACTATACATTTATAAGGGGCACGGTGGCTCAGTGGCTAAGATACTGAGCTTGTCGATCAGAAAGGTCAGCAGTTCGGCGGTTCAAATCCCTAGTGCCGCGTAGTGGAGTGAGCTCCCGTTACTTGTCCCAGCTTCTGCCAACCTAGCAGTTCAAAAGCATGTAAAAAATGCAAGTAGGAAAATAGGGGCCACCTTTGGTGGGAAGGTAACAGTGTCCCATGCGCCTTCGGTGTTTAGTCATGCCGACCACATGACCACGGAGACGTCTTCGGACAGTGCTGGCTCTCCAGCTTTGAAATGGAGATGAGCACCGCCCCCTAGAGTCAGGAACGACTAGCACATATGTGTGAGGGGAACCTTTACTTTTATACATTTATAGGAGGTCAGTGAAGAACAATCCCAGGGTTTAGATCTGCTTGGAGCCTGTCCATTGGTTTCATCAGGAGTCCACCTGGGGCAACTTCTGAGATGCCAAAAGGACCATTTTCTGCAGGCTGTGGTGTTGAATGCGCTCAGCACATGCTCAGAAGCACTCTCCCCATTAACGAGATTGAGAAATGACCTTCCTGGACTCTAAAGCGCATTATTCTGTGGCTTCGGGCCAGGCGGAGAAGGATGAGCCCTTAATGGCACTTGAGTTTGTCCCACCTATTCTGCTTCTTGGGATTGCCAACACCACTGGTGTGTGGCCAGGCACGGTTGCAAACCAATTTCTCCTCCTCGGGGTTTTCTCAGCTTCTTTTCAGCCTGCTTTTCATGCTCGGCTGCTGCAGTGGCCAATTCTCCTCTTTTCCTCCCCCCCACCCTACCCCCTTCCTTTCTTTCCCTTCCCTGCAGTATCTATTTCAGTCTCTCCTGCTGGCTGGGTTGGATCCTTCCTGCCATTCCGTTCTGAATGGCAAACAGTTTATTGTCATTCAATCTTCCGCTTTCCCTCTTCCCTCCTCCTCCCTTCAGTTTGTTGCTGGAGAATTGTGGCAGGTCTTAAAGGGACCTTCCCGTCGTTCTTCAGGTCAGAGAGGCAGACCTTGTATTATTTTACGGAAAGCCTCACTAGGTGGCAGGGCAACGTGCGTGCTTCAAATTAAGCCCCTGGACAGCCTAGCAATGGTTCTTTTGAGTGGATTTTAGGAGTTGCATCTGGAGCATGTCCTGACTTCTGGGCTGGCTGGTGGTTGTCACTGTACGCTTAGGGTCAACAGAGCTGGTATTGGTGATAGTTTATTTATTTTAACGTATTTTTAAATTATTTTTTATGCCGCCCATCTTCCCTATAAGGTGAGTTTCCTATAAAGTTTCTCAGCTTTCCTGATGAGCTATAGGGTTAAAAAAGTCTATTTATTTATTTATTTATTTATTTATTTATTTATTTATTTATTTATTCATTCATTCATCCATTCATTCATACATTTATTATCAAACATACCCAAAACTCCTTCTTCCTTTTCTTTCTTTCTTTTTCTTTCTTTCTTTCTTTCTTTCTTTCTTTCTTTCTTTCTTTCTTTCTTTCTTTCTTTCTTCTTTGAAGTAGCAAACATACCCAATACTCCTTCTTTCTTTCTTTCTTTCTTTCTTTCTTTCTTTCTTTCTTTCTTTCTTTCTTTCTTTCTTTCTTTCTTCTTTGAAGTAGCAAACATACCCAATACTCCTTCCTCCTCCTATTTATTTATTTAAACTTTCCCAGATTTCTTGATTATCTGTAGGGTTAAAAATATTCATTCATTCATTCAATTATTCATATTTTGAGGTAGCAAACAAACCCATACTTCTTCCCTTTCTTTCTTTCTTTCTTTCTTTCTTTCTTTCTTTCTTTCTTTCTTTCCTTCCTTCCTTCCTTCCTTCCTTCCTTCTTTCTTTCTACTTTGAGGTAGCAAACATACCCTATATTCCTTCCTCCTCCTATTTATTTATTTAAACTTTCCCAGACTTCCTGATTATCTGTAGGGTTAAAAAAATATTCATTCATTCATTCATTCATTCATTCATTCATTCATTCATTCATTCATTTGTGCATACTTTGAAGTAGCAAATGCACCTAATACTTCTTCCGCCTTCTATTTTACCCACAATAGCAACGCCTGTGAGATGAGTTGAGCCGAGAGTTTCTCTAGCATTTAAAAAAAAACTATGATGTGCTTTGTGAGATGATTGTTGTACTGAAGCACAACGTGGTTTGTTTGGGTGGCCTTCAATAGGCTTTGCAGATTTTTCACTCCAGCTAATGTAATATTTAATGGTATAGAGAGGATTGTGTGAACCCAGCCAGTAGTGGTTTATTCAGCACTGCGGTGGTAAGAAACCCAGAAGTTGGCTGGCTGAATTATAGATGTGATTTGAGACTGTAGTAAGGTAAGATGACTATTTTATGTGATAGCTGATGTGATATAATGCTTAAGTGGTTAAGTCCATCTTAAACTGTGGAAACGTCTCTTGGTTAATTGTTGAAGTAGGGATGCTTCATTCCACTCTCCAAATTCACTGGATGGCTTTGGGCTAGTCGCTCTTTCACAGCCCTGCCTACCTCACAGGATTGTTGTTTGGAAACAAGGATGGAAACTAATCAAGGAGAGAAGCAACCTAGAACTTGGAGGACATTTCTTAACAGTGAGAACAATTAATCAGTGGAACAACCTGCCTCCAGAAATTGTGAATGCTCCAACACTGGAAGTTTTTAAGAAGAGATTGGACAGAAATTTATCCAGAATGGAATATAGAGTCTCCTGCTTGAGCTGGGGTTGGATTAGAAGACCTCCAAGGGACCTTCCAACTCTGTTGTGCTGTATTCTGTATTTTGTTTTGAAGGAAAAGCTAGGAGGTTTCCATGTGCTACCTTGAATTTCAGGCAGAATAAAAGAGGTTATTAATCCAATAAAGCATACATATAATAAGTAAAGTGATTGTGTCCAGTTTCAATGGTTCAAGAACTCTTTAAGTTCTTGAGATCCTAGAAAAATACTGGCAGCCCATCCAGGATAAATGACTCTCTTATAGTTAATAAGTGATCCTCCTCCTCCTCCTCTTGTTCTTCTTCCTCCTCTTCCTCTTCCTCTTCTACTTCCTCCTCCTCCTCCTCCTCCTCCTCCTCCTCCTCTTCTTCTTCTTCTTTTTCTTTTTCTTCTACTTCTTCTTCTTCTTCCTCCTCTTCTTTTTGGATCATTGAACTTTGCATGGTCAACTTCATCTCCAGGGCGCAGGTCCACTGCTTTGTTTGTTGATGGTGTCTTATTATTATCTCTGTTTTGGGTGCCCATGAGGTTGTCAGCCATTGACTTCTAGTTGGTTGGCAGTCTTGGGAACCTTGGAAGGTGCTGCTCTCAGGACATGTCCATACCAACGGAGCTGGCCTTCTCTCCTCTTCTCTATAACTGCTGCCACACCAAAAATGCTGTCGAATAGTGATATCCAACGGAGCATTCACATTTCCATGGCATGGAGAGAGAGCTTTTGTCTGAATGAGGGACCTTTCTCTCTTAGTGATTATCTTCCTTGCAGCGAAGGCTAAATGGGCAGCCTTACATCCAGATGTTGGTTGAGTGCCAGGGAACTAATGACAATAGATATGGCCTAGGATTTTAATATGCCTTGTCCACGGAATGGGGAAGTCTTCCTTGCCAAGCGGTTGAGTGACAGCACGGGGCCTTCACACAGAGAAGAAATTGAATGCTTTTGCCACCTCGGTTGATTTTACTTTGCATTGGAGGCTGTTTTTAAGAACAAGGTTGTTCCCCACCCACCCGCCAGCTTTGCTCCCGGACTCTAGCTCAGGATCTCCAGCAAAGGAGAAAGAACAAAAGAAATTGGATTGGGAGAATTGGGTTGATTTCCAAAGATGCATTTAGTGTAGCGCGATTTTCTTTTTTCTTTTTCAATTGCGGAAAGGAGCCCTTGTTCTTCCTTTGGGCACCGCCTCCATTTTCATCCTCCATAGGGATCCCGTCAGTGCCAGGATAGGATCTCTTTTCTCCCTTCCTTCTTCCCACACTATGGGAAATCCCCGGATGGATTCACGCAACACATTCAGCTAAAATGGAGCTGAATGATTTGTGATTCATTTGGTTGTGGGTACCGTCAATGAATATTATGGGGAGTGTGTACGTATATGTATATATTTTTTGCTGATAAAGAAATAAAGATAGACTAGTATAGATCTATTTCAAGCTATTTAGCTCTCATCAACTAGCCATACCCTTACTGGGATTTGAACCTGGGCTGTTTTTACATCTTAGGCACTTGTATTAATCTCTGAGCCACAAGTTTTCCTCCCCCCCATATTTGGGAAGACCAGGTACTTTGATAGAAGAAAAAACACTTAATCTGTATCTGTATCTATATCTTTATCGCTTGGGTTTTGACAGATGACAAGCTCAATTTCTTGTTTATGTATTGTATATGTATAGCTATAGGTGTGGGTATAGGTATGTGTGTGCATGTACATATATATATGCATCTATCTATCTCTATCTCAATCTGTATCTATCTGTCCTCCCCCCTGTCTCAATATCTATCTATCTATCTATCTATCTATCTATCTATCTATCTATCTATCTATCTATCTATCTATCTATCTATCCATCCATCCATCCATCCATCCATCCATCCATCCATCCATCCATCCATCCATCCATCCATGATACATTTATATCTGGGAACATATTATGGTATATTGATGTGGGTTTAGCGTGTTTGGTTAATGAAACTTATATGGGTTGAGAATCTGAGTTTAACGTGGTTTTGCAAAACTAGCCCTCTGTGAATCCCCAAAGCTCCATAATTTGGACAAGAGGACTTTAGCTCAGCTTACAGATCACCCGTATTTCACTTTGCAAGGTTTCTACTACATTGTTCTCTGTGGGCCATACCAGGATGTCTGAGGCTCCAAAGACTTACCAAAAGAGTGGGATGGCATGGGAGAATACTTGGACCGGTGCTTTGCCATTGTAGATGCTGGGGTGAATAATGTGCCTAGACAGTCTTCTTCCACCGTCTGCTTCACTGCTCTGAGTTATAGGTAGTCCTCCACTTGGAACCAGAGCATCTGTCACTAAGTAATGCAGTCCTTAAGTGAACTGCACCTGATTTTACAGCCCTTTTTTTGCTGTGATTGTTAAGCTGTTCAACAAATCTGGCTTCCCCCATCAATTTTGCTTGTCAGAAACCAGCTGGAAAGGTCCCAGACGTCAATTACGTGAACCTGGGATGCTGCAACCATCGTAAACAATGTCCAGGCCACTTGTTAAGCACTTGAGTTGAGATCGTGTGACTGTGGTAACCCTGTGATGGTCATGTGTGAGGACACACTTAGAATACTGCATCCAGTTTTGGACACCCTATTATAAAAAAAGATGTTGAGATGCTGGAAAGAGTGCAGAAAAGAGCAGCAAAGATGATTAGGGGATTGGAGGCTAAAACACCTAAAGAACGGTTGCAGGAATTGTGTTTATCTACAGTAGTCTATTGCCGTGATGGCAAACCTATGGCATGCATGCCAGGGGTGGCACGCAGAGCCCTCTCTGTGGGCATTTTTGCCATTGCCACAGCTCAGCCAGCTGGTCATCAGGTTTCCGAGATAGCAATATCAATAGCAGTTAGACATATACCGCTTCATAGGGCTTTCAGCCCTCTCTAAGCGGTTTACAGAGTCAGCATATTGCCCCCAACAACAATCCGGGTCCTCATTTTACCCACCTCGGAAGGATGGAAGGCTGAGTCAACCCTGAGCCGGTGAGATTTGAACAGCCGAACTGCAGAACTGCAGTCAGCTGAAGTAGCATTTAACCACTGCGCCACCTTGGCTCTGTGTGTGCGTGCGCACCAGCCAGCTGGACATTGAGTTTCCAGTGTGCATGTGCACCTTCCAGCTTGGGCACTCTGTGCCTCAAAGGTTTGCCATCACTGGACTATTGAAAAGAAGGACCAGGGGTGACATAATAACATTGTTCCAATAGTTGAGTGGTTGCCACAAAGAAGAGGGAGTCAAGCTACTCTCCAAAGCCCCTGAGGGCAGGACAAGAAGCCATGGGTGGAAACTGAACAAAGAGAGAAGCAACTTAGAACTAAGGAGAAGCTTCCTGACAGTGAGAACAATTAATCAGTAGAAAAACTTGCCTCCAGAAGTTGTGAATGCTCCATCACTGGAGGCTTTTAAGCAGAGACTGGAGAGCCACTTGTCTGCAATGGTAAAGGATCTTCTGCTTGGGAAGGGAGTTGGACTAGAAGACCTCCTAGCTTTCTGTTCTATTCTAAAATACCATGTAGAGCTTGGAACGGTTCTAAGGGTGGGCAGATGTTATGCACATGTGATGCAGAAGAAACTGTCCTGTGCATTGAGCCCCTGCCCAACTCAGATTAAGATTTGCATCGTCTTCTTTTGTTTTCTCCTGTCATCCTTTTCGTTTGAACCCAAAAAAGAGAGAATATTTTCAATGAATCCTTGCTGCTTGTCATTCTTTTATCTTCCCTTTGATGGGTGGAACACCCAAATTAGCTTTGGCTTTTAGCAATCAAAGGGAGGAGATCGTGATCTTCCACTCTTCTTCAAGGTCAACCTGACCAATGAAAATCAATCTTCCCACCGCTGTGCCTCTTCCTGTCAGCGGTTTGCTGTTCAAGGCAGCACCAGCTCTTGTGTAATTTTGTTGGCCTGGACATCACGTTTTCCCCGTTTGCTCCTTTCCTAACCTGGAAGCCTCCAGCTGGGGTGGAACCACAGGGCTCAAATGGAGGGTTGTCGTCTAAAAAAAAAACTCTAGTGGGCATCAGGTTGGGAAGACTATAATATAGAAATCAGGCTTTCTCTAAGAAATGGAGAGCAATCAATGGATTGTGTCCAATCAATTGCTCCAGTAATGATTTCCCCCCCTGATCCTTGAGAGGCCAACCTCTCTGGATTGATCAATGAAGCTTCTCTGTCCCCAACTAATCCAGGTACTGTAACATCCAAGCCAAGTAAATGATGGGCATATTCGGCTAAGTTATGGTTTGTTGAAGGATGCATCCATAATAACCTAGACTAATGGATCACAGCAGATGGGACATTTGCTACTTAATGCACGGGATGACTTTGGTCATATGAGTCTTCAAATCCTTCAACTGAAGCAACTGCCTTCAAATATTCTTCAGTTGTCCCTACAGTTTATTGAGCAAATTTTTAACTTGAGACTACGAAACGCAACCAAGGATTGCCAACCAGTGAATGCTAAACCCAAACCCGAGCTTTGACATTCTCTTGTGTGTGTGTCAGAGGTGGGTTCCTACCAGTTCGCACCAGTTCGGTAGAACCGGTTCATCAAATCTACCGAACTGGTTAGAAGAAGTTCCACTAGTGGACCCGGAAAGCAGGCCACACCTACAGAAGAGGTTCCAAAATTTTTTGAAACCCACCACTCACACACACACAAACACACACAGACAGACTTACACAGAGAAAGAGAAAGAAAGAAAGAAAAAAAAAGAAAAAAGAAAAAGTGAGAGATGAAAGAAAAAAAGGAAAAAGGGACAGAGAGACAAAAGGAAGGAGAGAAAGATAGATAGAGAGAGAGAGAGAGAAAGAGAGAGAGAGAAAGAAAGAAAGAAAGAAAGAAAGAAAGAAAGAAAACACATGGTCGGCAAGCCACTCCCACCAGGTCACATGGCCGGCAAGCCACTCCCACAAAGGAAGCCACACCCACAGAGTAGGTTCAAAAAATTTTTGAAACCCACCACTGGTGTGTGTGTGTGTGTGTGTGGAGGTGGGGGATGTCATGGAAAGCCCAACAAAAATGTTCTACAGAGATGCAGCAGAGAAAATGTGGGCTTAATTGTGGCCTGGATGGGACACAAATGAACTACCCCTGTTCAACTGCTCCAAGCTTTCAAACAAGGAAAAGGAACAAGGTGATTCAGATGATTATAATTCTGTTATTTCCTCACTGCAAAATGGCTGATTCAGCTGGTTCTTTTATAACAGCAGTCTTGCTATCTAGTCAGGTAACAGCTCCCTCCTAACATGCTGGGGAAGGGACGGACTCATATAATATGCTATCTGTGGATTGGGATGGAATCCGTGGATCAGAATGTTGTGATGATTGCTTGTTCTCCTAGCCTGTTGTGTAAACCAAGCCTTTGAGGTTGAGCCATGCAATAGATTACATGCTTTGGTATCAAACATTGCCTAACAAGAGATTTGCCAACTTGAAACATGTGTGAAATCATCCTGTGTTTCAATAGAGATGGCTGAATTAGTAGTTCCATACAAATGTTCTCTATGACAACAAGTAGTCCTCAGTTTATGAAAGAAATTGGGACTGGAATGGCCATCACTAAGCAATGCAGTCATGAAGTGCAATGTCACACGACTGTACTGCTTTAGTGACAGCAGTTTTGGCAGTCCCAATTGCTGTCGTTAAGCAAGGACATTAGGTAAGTGCGACTTCCAACTTCCTGCTGGCTTCCCCATTGACTTTGGTTGTGGAAAACCAGCAGGGAAGGCTGCAAATTACAATGATGTGACTTCAGGATTCTGTAATGGCTAGAACTCCAAGGACAGTAGTAATCACCACTTGTTCAGTGCTGTCATAAGTTTGAACTGTTGCTGAATGAGTTAAGCAAGGATCATAGATACCAATCAGATCCTGTTCAAATAAGTTTCCAATTCAAACATGCATGTCTTTGCCTTCCTAAAAATTCCTGTCTAGGATCTACCAACCATGGCATTAGGGAGATATCTTCCAATACAGGAAGGAAGGCAGCAAGGTGTGGGAAGAGAAAGTTGAGTACCCCACCTGTTCTTTTGTTCTTTTAAGTAGCTTCCTACAGTATCAGAAGATAACAGCGTTCCGTGCGTCTTTGGTGTTTAGTCATGCTGGCCACATGACCACAGAGACGTCTTCGGACAGTGCTGGCTCTTCGGCTTTGAAATGGAGATGAGCACCACCCCTTAGAGTTGGGGATGACTAGCACATATGTGTGAGGGGAGCTTTAACTTTACAGTATCAGACTGAAGTAAGCGTCCGTTGCCAATCCAATCAGCTTTTGTGCAGGGAACTGGAGAAAGTGTAAGAGTTGACATGGGCAAGGCTAAGCAGCATCATTAAGTCAACAGTGAGCAAGTGTCCCCCATTCTGAAGGCTGGAATTTCCAATTATTCAAGAGGCATATGAAAAGACCCAGCATTTGAAATCTGGAGCTAACTACTACTACTACTACTACTACTACTACTACTACTACTACTACTTCTTCTTCTTCTTCTTCTTCTTCTTCTTCTTCTTCTTCTTCTTCTTCTTCTTCTTCTTCTTCTCCTCCTCCTCCTCCTCCTTCTCCTTCTCCTTCTCCTTCTCCTCCTCCTCCTCCTCCTCCTCCTCCTCCTCCTCCTTTAATTCCTCTTTTACTGCTTTGGGTGTAGCTCTTGCTCTGGCAGCCTCAACCATTGTTAATTGATGTTGTTGTAGTATGTCTTTGATGTTATCTCCCTATTTTCTTCTGGGTTTCCCTCTTCTTCTTTGACCCCTTCCTCTATGGAATCTGGGACTAACATCTATCTTTTTTCTCTTTCAGTTGATTTCTGGGATCTACCATTGGGTAGATCTTCTCTTCATAGATGACTTATAACTTCTCTGCAATATATTAAAAAAAAACCTTCTCTAGCTGGATTGTATCTGTGAAACTTCTGTTGAAAGCTTGTTCCAGGATACAGAATTGTGTATCTGGAATGTCAAGACGTATATAGCTGTCCTTTGAGTGAAGACTGATGGGTGTTTTCAGAAGCTATACGATTTTGGGTAGCACTGGAGGGATTCCCCCCCCAACTTGATGATATTTGTTCATTCTTAGGATTAACACACTTGTTGTTCATAACTTTTGCTTCTTCTTCTTCTTTCCCCCGTAGGAGCTTCTGATGTTCCCTGTTGATCCCAGCCTTTCTGCTCTCCCAGAATGCCCCTGGCATCCAGCACCACTGAGCACAGCCCTGAAGAAGTCATGGACTCCATGCCGGATGAGTTCCAGCAGGTCCTTTCCATCAGCCAGATCCGTGCCACCCGTGCCACCAATGACTACGTGGAGAGACCTGCCTGCAAACAGGCCACTTCCATGGTTTCGCTGTCCCAGACGCCGCCGGTCCATAAAGTGGAGGTGACTCAGGAACGCCTGGTGTCCCCCGTCTTCCAGGAATTTCACCCCAGCCAACCCCACCAGACACTCCTGCCCCAACAGCCTCTGAGCCATTCCAGCACAGCCAGCTCCATCTCCCACAGCACTGCCACGTCAGAGCAGCAGCTCCTCAGGGCCATCACGCCATCGCACTCCGGACACTCACTCATCCGGACGCAGCCTCGGGCAAGCGACCCGAAGGCCGAAGAGCTGCTGAAGGGGACCCCGGAGAAATCCCCCACCCTTCACCCAGGCCATCTCTTCATCTGTGAAGAATGTGGTCACTGCAAATGTGCCCAGTGCGCCACTGCCCGCACCTTGCCCTCCTGTTGGCTCTGCAACCAGCGTTGCCTCTGCTCGCCGGAGAACCTCATTGACTATGGGACTTGCCTCTGCTGCGTCAAGGGGATCTTTTACCACTGCTCCTCGGATGATGAGGACACCTGTGCAGACGATCCCTGCTCCTGTGGCCCTGGCTCTTGCTGTGCCCGTTGGGTGGCCATGGGCTTGCTCTCCTTGCTCATGCCCTGCCTATGCTGCTATCTACCTACCTTTGGTTGCCTCAAACTCTGCCAGAAGGGCTACGATGCCGTCAAACGGCCAGGCTGCCGCTGCCAGAACCACACCAATACCGTTTGCAGGAAGATCTCCCCGCCTAGTGGTCTCGCTCTCCCCAAAACTTTGGACAAACCAGTATGACTCCTCTTGGGAAGGGGTAGGGAAATGGTTGTTCTCTTTGACCTCCTTCTTTCGGCTCCCTTCTCTTGAGAGCCTCTGGCGCGAGAACAAAGCAGAGCACCAAATTTTTGGTTAGCTGTTGAGGTTCTCCTGGGAGATTAACCACCGTTTCTGGAATGGGGGGGAAGCCACGGGTCGCTGTGTCCAAGCTGAGCTTTTTAAGGCCTCGCACATTTTGGTCCTAGCCAAGGGCAGGTGGAGGCATGCACTAGTCATCTTGGACATCAGGTTGGGTGTGGAAGGGGGCGGGGTGGGAGGGAAGATGCAATTTGCTATGGATTGGCTCAGGAGTGTGACCTCCAGAATGCCTTATGAGTTGACTCGTCTGTCGGGGTTCCAAAAAGAGAGGTATTGCCCCCCTCCAAAAAACATGGCATCTTCAGGACAAGGCCACCCAGTTTTCTTCCTTTCTTTTTCGCCGGGCCACCATGGCTGCCTCCCTGGCATCCCAACCCTTCCATCTGCTGTGCACAGTTTGCAGGTGAGAAGAGGCTGGTCGCCGGAAGCATTAAAAATGCTGTAGGAACAGGTGTTTCTGCAAACCTGTAGCAAGGTGAGGTTTCCAGAGAGGAGAAAGATGACACGGATGTTCTCGCTGGTTATACAGGGAAGTTAAGTAGCTTCGGAAGAATGGCAGAAGGACAGTGTGGAGCCATGATGATGAACCTATGGCACGCATGGCAGAGGTGGCACACAGAGCCCTCTCTGTGGGCACATGCGCTGTCGCCAGCTGCTCTTACGGTTTGTGGCACGCACATGCACACTGGCCAGCTGGTCTTTGCAGGTGCTGGAGCACCGGAAAACAGCCTGGAAACTTCCACAAAACAGGCTGTTTTTAGGCCATTTTTGGAGCTGTTTTCAGGCTGTTTTCTGGCTGTTTTGGGACCATTTTTTCAGACTGAAAACTGCCCTCAAAACAGCCAAAAACAGGCATGTGTGTGCTAGCCAGCTGGTCTTCAGGTTTCTGGTGCCCCAGTGTGTGCGAACACCAACTGGCCGGCATGCATGCATGTGCTGGAAACCCGAAGACCAGCCAGTAGTTGCATTCATGCCCCCTGGCCAGCTGTGGTTTTTGGTGCTCTGGCACGCAAGCCTTCATACGTGTTCCAATTTGGGCACTGAGTGCTGAAAAGGTTTGCCATCACTGGTGTGGAGTGTCTTGCACAATTATAGTCCTTTGATTTACAGCTTGGTTTAACGTGAGGGGTTTCTGGACAACTGAATTCTTCTTCTTTCGACCCCTTTTTAGAGATCACAACTAACCAAGTCCTCCTGAGGTCCTACTTGGCAGATACCACTTCTGAATCGGAGGTGCTTCCCCACCCATCTCCTGACTCCCGGCACAGAGGTTCTATTCTGGGGTGTTACAGAACCAAGCCCTGATCTACCAATAAAAGTAGCAACTTTTTTTTATAACTGGCATCCGTGACCCATTTATTTATTTTTCCTCTTTGAAGCACAAATGGAAACATACAAGGGAAGGGAAGTTCATGCCCTTTGGCCTGGCCATAGAGAGTTTCATTTTCAATGAAAATGGAGCTTCTCATTTAAGAAGGGCAGGAACAGTCTTTCAGCTGCACCATCTGTTGGATGTGTTGTGGAATTGGCTCCCTGTCTTACCTGAGGACCTCAATCCCACTCATTTAAAGAGACCAACATAACTCACAATTACCTCTACCCTGAAAGTCTTGCACTGTCTAGGCACTGCGGTAGAAGAGCTGCATTTTTTGGATTTGGGGAGAATCACAGCTCAGAGGTCACAGAGATGCCCTCACATTCCAAGGATCATAGATTCAATCCCATGTGCCTTGAGGAAGAAGAGTTGTGAGCAGTGGTGGGATTCAGCCAGTTCCCACCTATTCAGGAGAACCGGTTGTTAGCCTTCTAAGCAGTTCGGAGAAGCAGTTGTTGGAAGAAATCTCCTTTTGTTTTTTCCCACTTTACAGGGCTAATCCTGTAAGGAAGGCAGGAAGGAAACATTCTGGTGTTGTTTCTAGCCTCATCTTTATTGCCCTCCTTACAGAAACTGCCTCTCCAGTTAACCCTTATGACATTGTAACACTAAGGCCAAGTGCCTATCGACGTGAGAGACGTTGACTTGGCCACATAAGCCAGTCACATGACCACCAAGCCACGCCTACCCAGCTGGTCATCAGGAAATTTCTCCTTAGTTCTAGATTGCTTCTTTCCTTGGTTAGTTTCCATCCATTGTTTCTCCTCTTGCCTTTTACTTTGTTGGAAAATACTTTTGCCTCCTCGTCTTTAGAGGAGCACCTCAAACATTGGAACACTGCTATCATGTCACCCCTAGTCCTTCTTTTCGTTAGACTAGTCATACCGGTAGCCTTGCCTTTAGTTTTTTGCATCATGCCAATTTTGAAACATTTAATTCATTAGGAAACTATTTTCTAATGATGCAGTCCCTTGTAGGCATCAAGACCAGAGAGGAGCAGCTTTCCAAATCTTGAAGATTTATGCTGCTACTGATTTGAGGTTATTTGTGAAAATGGTCTCCTTTTGTGAAAATCAAAACAGTAAAAACATCAGTCTGAAAACACCTTTTTTTGTGGAGGGTAAACCAGAAGTTTTGTAAAAAATAATTTCTCTTCTCTTTGTTCATGTGGAGACCAAAGGGTACTTAGATTTTTTTAACTACCAGTTCTGTGGGTGTGGCTTGGTGAGTGAGACAGGGGAAGGATACTGCAAAATCCCCATTCCCTCCCGACTCCTTGGGGAAGGATACTGCAAAATCCCCATTCCCTCTCCACTCCTGGGGGAAGATATCGCAACATCTCCATTTCCACCCCACTCTGGGGCCAGCCAGAGGTGACATTTGCCGGTTCTCCGAACTACTCAAAATTTCTGCTACCGGTTCTCCAGAACCCATCAGAACCTGCTGAATTTCACACCTGAGCTAGATACCATTAGCTAAATATGGTTAAATCATGGGTATTGTTTGCGTCCACAGTCACTGGTCACTGCTTGTCTGGCAAAAGTAATAATGGTTTGAGTATCTGTTTGTTGCCTATTTTCTTTGTTTTTTCATAAACGTTTGAAGCTATCATCCTCTGGCCTGTCCAGTTTAAAGCCCACCACCACCACCTCCATCCCAAGCATTTATAGCTTCTGCTATAAGTGACATATTTTCCTTTCTTTGTTTTTGGGAAGCTTCTTCCTAGGATCTCGAACTGAAGGCATTCTGACTAGTCTGTTCCCTCAAGTTGTGTTTTTTGCAAGTCCTTATATACAATATAATAATGGCTGACTGTATACCTCCTTCTTTGTTGTATATATTTTTGTTAACTATACTCATATCTTCTGCAACAAAGCAAGCTATTTATTTCAGAAATTTATTTAAAGGGTTAAAATGCATCCTAGTGTATTTATTATAACTTTCTTAATTATCTCCTCCTCTTCCTTTTTCTTGCAAACCAAAGTAAAGAATTTCTGAACCTCTGGTTGAAATAATGAGAAGAAAAACAATTCTATGGGTGGTGTTCTAAGCTACATCAAAGCAACTATACAATAAAAATATCTATATATTCATTTTGAATCTTTTTTTGTTCTTGTTTTGATGTGAAGTGTTGCAAAAACTATGAATGTCTCTGGGTGGGCAAAATCCTAGAGGATGTAGGCCAAACATGAGCTCTATCTCCTCCTCCTCTTTCTTTCTTTCTTTCTTTCTTTCTTTCTTTCTTTCTTTCTTTCTTTCTTTCTTTCTTTCTTTCTTTCCTCCTTCTCCTTCTCCTTCTCCTTCTCCTCCTCCTCCTCCTTCTCCTTCTCCTTCTCCTTCTCCTTCTTCTTCTTCTTCCCTCTCTCCCACTTCCTGAGAATTCCTGATTTGGAAGAGGGTATCCAACTGAAAAGGCCCTATTGCATATCCACACTTCTGATTCTCAAACAGCGTGAAACTTCACAACGAAAGTTGTGATTTCCCCAGGTTAAAGTTACAAAATTGTGAATCAGGAAGAGATCTGTGATGGAAGGATCTAGGACAGAAAGCTGGCCCTGGATCATACTTTGCTCTTCATGAAAATGCCAGCCCTGTGCTTCAGGCTCCAAACTTTTCGAGATGGGGTGGGGGGAATAAATGAGGAAGTGAGACATGGAAATCTCACCAGTGCTAAAAGCACCAGCTGACTGAAAGAAGATGACACCTTACTTGCAGTTCAGATGTCTGTAGCACACCTTGCTTGAAATAACTACCTTCTGCACGTCATATACCAAGGTGATGCTTCCAATTCAAAGCAAAATGGGGATGGAACTGCTATGAAATTAAAAAATAGACTGTTGTGGCCCACCAGCAACCAGTGGAGCTGGCAGTAGATTTAGACAGTGAGGAGGTTGGGGAGGAACATGGGCCAGTCCTGGAGTCTGGGGAAAGCTCTGATGAGGGCTCTTCATTGGAGGCAGAGAGGGGGCCAGAGCCATATGCCAGTTATCAGCTGCCTTCAGAGTCAGACATCAGTGAGGCAGACGAACAGCTGGAGCCTGTTCCCAGTGTGCGCATGCGCAGAGTTGCCAGACAAAGGAAACAGCTAAAGAACAGGGCTCGAATTGGGAGTAAGGCTACAGGTGGATGATGAATGGCCCCTCCCAGAGGAAATAAAAGAGCAGCAAAAGGGGAGTGGAGTTTGCAGGAGACAATTAGTTTGCTTAATTGGTTCATGACTCTCCGAGACTCCTTGCCAAGTTTTGCAGATATCAGCCTGGCAGCTCTCCAAGCCAGAGAAGGTCTGTGACTGTAAATCCTCCCTTGAAAGACTTTGCTGTATGTGAATAAGCAGAATTTACAATAAATTAATAAAAGGGTTTTTTTTTGTCAGGACCAGGCATTTGCTTCATGCTATGTCAGAACATAGACCAACAGGGAACTAAAAAGCCATGGAAAAGCATTTTCAAGTCCCCACTCACTACCCAAATCAGCTCTATGGTTTTAACGTAGCAACATGTCATGCTTATTTCTTCTGTCTTCATCTGATCCTCCAGGCCACCTATTAACTCTGCTGTTTCCTACCTGAAAGTTCAGAAGAAGAGCTAACCTCTGCTCCCTTCCAAGGGGGTCTCTGAGCTGATGGAAGTCAAGAGCAGAATGGGTGGGCGGGAGGGTGGGTTGGTTTCCTTCAGCTGAGCTGAGCTGCACACACCACAAATGCAGCTCCTACTTAAGTCAGCTGCCCCCTAGATATGAAATCACACAAATTATTCTGGCTGGGAAGTAATTGCTTATGAGGCTGGCTTCTTTAGCACTTGGTGCTAAAGGCAAGATGGATTTTTAGAAGTAAGGTACCTGGGATCTTTCTGCTCAGGAACAGGTAAAGACCCTGTTTAAGGTATGGAGGACTTTAGGGTTGAGGCTTAAGAGATGAAGCCCATTAAATAGGAAAAGTAAGTAAATCAAATAGGAAAAGTAAGACGTGGTGGCTCAGCAGGTGCTCCATCATAAATGGGACCCGGTGGCTTAGTAGCTAAGACCCTGAGCTTGTCAATCAGAAGGTTGGCAGTTCAGCGGTTTGAATCCCTAGTGCCGCATAACAGAGTGAGCTCTTGTTACTTGTCCCAGCTTCTGCCAACCTAGCAGTTCAAAAGCACGTGAAAATGCAAGTAGAAAAATAGGAACCCCCTTTGGTGGGAAGGTAACAGCGTTCTACAGGTAACTACTATACAGACTAGCCACCATCCAATACACGGACTTCTCTCCAATTACTAAGCACATACAGTAATAGTCAGTAACTATCAGGAACAACAGTAGAATCAGGAGCATCAGGGGCATCAAGGAGCATCAGGGAGAACTCAGTACTAGTTCCTTCCTCCTTTTATGGCTGCTTAAAACAATTAGCATCCAATTACATCTCTCTAGCATTTAAAGTAACAGCTACATTTGTTACAATCATGGTTTATGCTTATACATATACATTGTCAAGCCAAGACTAAGGTTACATCCCTAACATTCAGCATTGAGTCATGCCAGCCACGCGACCACGGAGATGTCTTCGGACTGCGCTGGCTCTTCAGCTTTGAAACGGACTTGAGCACCACCCCCTAGAGTCAGGAACAACTCGCACATATGTGCGAGGGGAACTTCTTGGTTGACTTGGCTTTTTAACTGGTCTATTGCTACTTTAAAGCTTGGATCTATAGATTTGGTCAATCTGAGGGCTATCCCAAGTTTTCTGCAGTAGGTCAACAGCCATATTACAAAGTAGATGGAGCCAGGACTAAAAATGTGTTCGACTTTAAAAGTTGTGGGATATTGTAGCCTATCACACACATTAGGTTGGGGAACGTTTTATGAATCCTTTGAAGATTAACAGAATAACAGAGTTGGAAGGGACCTTGGAGGTTGTCTAGTCCAACCCTCTGCTCAAACAAGAGACCTTATGCCATTTCAGACAAATGATTGTCAATCTCTTCTTAAAAACCTCCAGTGTTGGAGCACTCACAACTTTTGGAGGTAAGCTGTTCCACTGATTAATTGTTCTGTCAAGAAACTTAATAGCACCTCTGATTTTCTTTGGACCAAAGCCACATTTGCTTCCTTATCTGTATCAATTTTCCCCACTGCACGGTGCCTGGATGATATGGGGAAATTAAAGAAGAGGAAATGACAAAAAAGAAACAGAGGAAAATAAAAGAGAGACAGAGAAATCCACTTTGAGGAATCCTGAGGATAAAAATATAGCATTTGACCTTCTGGGAAGAGGCTGGAAGGTCATCTAGCCTTCATCCAAGCTTCTATTCTGCTGAGCCCTGAAAGAACGGGGCCAAAAGGAAGAATTAAGAGGCAGAGAAAAAAATGGTATGTATCACTTAATCTTTTGGCCTCCCGAAGGTCAAAGAGCAGAGCACATAAGCCTGGGTGAGCCATTGACTGTGTGATGTCTTAAACAAATCAGGAGGAGGAGAAACCACTTTTTTTTTCTGGACCAGCCTGACAAGTTGCAGATTAACAGAGTTGGAAGGTACCTTGTAGGTCATCTAGTCCAACCCCCTTGCCCAGGCAGGAGACTATACGCCATTTCTGACAGATGGCAGTCCAGTCTCTTTTTGAAAGCCTCCAGTGATGAAGCTCCCACAACTTCTGAAGGCAACTTCTGTTCCATGAGTTGATTGTTCTCACTGTCAGGAAATTTCTCCTTATTTCCAAGTTGAATATCTCCTTGATCGGTCTCCATCCATTGTTCCTTGTCTGGCCTTCAGGTGCCTTGGAAAATAGCTTGACCCCCTCCTCTCTGTGGCAGCCTCTCAAATATTGGACGACTGCTATCATGTCTCCCCTGGTCCTTTTCTTCAATAGACTAGCCATGCCCACAGTTCCTGTAATTTTGCTATTTCTTGAATAACCTTCCCAATCAGAGGTCTCCAGATGGATTGTGTCTGCAGTTGAAACAGAGTTCTTTTCAGGTGGGCCAGGGGAGTAGAATCTCTAACTCCTTAGCATCTGAGTGTGTTAATATAAGGCAACTGGCAGTTGGAACAGAGTTGTTTTCAGGTGGGGAGGGGAAGTAGAATGTCTAACTCCTTAGCATCAGAGCATGTTAATCTAATACTGTATAAGAACTACTAATGACCTGATGGCCATTTTGACAAATCCTTTCTTAGTGAGCACCTAGAAGCCAAGAGGAACATACACGCCAAATTTCAAGTTTGTAGGCTTTACGGTTCTGGAGATTTCGTGATGAGTGAGTGGTATTTGCCTTTTATATATAGAGATTAAACCAAGGAAAATATATCAATAGTTAACCCAAGTTGTGTGCCTACTGGTATTTTAAACATATGTGGATCCTGACTGAATGGCACATAATGACAGGTGTGTTCTGTAGAATGGATGGACTCTGGGGAACATTTGCCTCGAAGATCTATCTACCCATCATCTTTGGGAATTCTCCTATTCTCCCTTCTCTTTCTCTCCTCATTCTTCCTGGTGCATCTTTATTTTTTTCTTCTTCTTGTTCCTTAGCTAGCCTTGACACTTTTTTTCCTGTTTTTGTTTTCTCTTTTAAACACTTTTATATGTTTGTACTAATGTTCCTCAACCTTGGCTGCCTTGAGTTACTTACAAAGTAATGAAGCTGGGATTAAAAAAAACATTTAATCATAAAACGAAAATGAAATTGTGGCCATGTTTCTTTTAGCATGTGGGAAGTTATCACCCAGCCCTCTCCCAGAAAAATGAAATATCCTAGGAAATATTGAAAAGGCAGAATATTTCTCTGGATGTGAAAAGAAAGAAACATGCTTTAAAAGACAGAATAGTTTCCTGTAGCTTCCTGCCCATCCACACTTTGTCAATAGGCCATTGAGAAGGCCAGCCTAGCTCACTTTACATAATAAAGACTTCCCCACTGCAGCTGCAGGGGGAAGGGATATTACTCAACTCTCCACATGGCATCTGAGAACTCATCTATACCTGGACTCATCACAGCCTAGAGAGTAGCCCCCTGCATGGCACCATGGGAGTCTGACAACCAATCAGAATACATTTCTTACACAGGAACAGGAAACAGAGAGGTGGGACTAAACAGGGTATAAAAAGCCTAGCAAGCCCCTTCCTCAGCCCTTCTCTTCTTCTCCACCTACGTTGAACCATGTGATCACCTTTTCTGTTCAGGGCTCAAGCCATGTGGTCCTGTCCAACAATAAACCATCTTTCCAAGCAGCCTCCATGTCTCCAGTGTCTTCTTCCCCACTTGGAGCTGAACCCAGAAGGACATTTCTTTCAAACAAGCACATCAAAGGGAGTGAGATTTGGTAGAGGCAAACCATGCAGGGAATCCAAAGATAGCTTTGTCTTCAAGTGACAGTAGCAGCAAAGGTGGTGCAAAAGGGAAACTGTGACATTGGCTGCTAATGACGCAGGTGTAAGGCAGGGCTTACAGGATCACATCACGTAGGGCAGGCTCATTATGGGTTTCTCTGAAAAATCCTCCTGAATGGAAGCGGCAGCATTGAGTTTCGCTGCCCACCTCTTCATTGGCTTGAGCAAACGAGGGATTTGCAAAGCCCGGTAAAACGATACTGCAGTTGGTGCAATAATAAATATCACGTTTCCTAGTCTTGTTCATTGCAGCCAACACAGCATTGAAACATTCTGGAGGGAGGTGGTGTGTGTGTGTGTGTGTGTGAGATATCCATATCACAAAGGGAATCACCTGCACTCAAGAGCTTCACATCCCAGGCAAGGCTGACAAAGTTGCGCAGGTGAAAATGAATTCAGGCCTGAATGGGCAGCAAAGAGGTAGCTGCAGCTGAACCGAACATTCCCGTTGCATTCAGTGGGATTTTGGGGGCCTTGTAAATCTGTGCCGAGCAGAAGCTTCAGAGATTAATTATTACTACTTTATGATGCTTTGGTCAGACCACGCTTGGAATATGTCTTCCAGTTTTGGTTGCCAAGGTGTAAAAAAACAACAACCTCTGAGACGTAGAAAGAGTGCAGAGAAGAGCAACAAAGATGATTAGGGGACTGGAGGCTAAAACATATGAAGAATGGTTGCAGGATTTGGGTTTGGCTGGTCTAAATAAAAGAATTAGGGGGGGGGTCATGATAGCAGTATTCTAGTATTTGAGGGGCTGCCACAAAGAAAAGAGAGGGGGGCAATTTATTTTCCAAAGCACTGGAGGGCAGGACAAGAAACAATGATTGGAAACTAACCGAGGAGAGAAGCAACCTAGAATTAAGGAGAAACTTCCTAACAGTGAGGACAATAAAGCAATGGAACAGGGTGCCTCCAGAAATCATGGGCGCTTCATCACTGGACATTTTTAAGACGAGTCTAGAGACAGCCACTTATCTAAAATGGTAAAGGTCCTCCTGCTTGAGCAGAGGGCTGGACTAGAAGACCTCCAAGGTCCCTTCCAACTCTACTCTATTCAACTTTGCTCAGCTGCTGGAATTTAATAAAAATAAGGGGTGACATGAAAGCAGAAACTAACCAAGGAGAGAATGTTGTTTAAAATTTAATAGCTGGAACAGTGAAGGGTTGGACTATGAGGAAGAACACACAGTTATGGCTAATCTGTTGAAGAGAGTTGGGCACTGGATGAGGTAATCTGAGCTGTGATTGGTTGCTATGAGTGTAAAGGGGAGGATTTCCTCCTTTCCCGCCTTTTTTCTCCCTCCGCCCTGTCCTCGCTGTTAATTTACCTCACGATGTCCCTGCAAACAGGGACTTACCTGATGATGCTCCTCTTTGTCTATCTTATTTACTGTACATATATTTATTTGTATAAAACTGGGTCGTGCCAGCGTCTCTGACACTGTTTTGGACACCAGCTGCACAATTCCCTGCAGGGAAGCAACCTAAAACTAAGGAAAAATTCCCTGACAGGAAATTTGCCTCCAGAAGTTGTAAATGCTCCAACACTGGAGGTTTTGAAGAAGAGATTGGACAACCATTTGTCTGAAATGGTATAGGGTCTCCTTCTTGTGAAGGGAGTTGGACTAGAAAACCTCCAAGGTCCTGTCCAGCTCTGTTATTCTTTTATTAATCTAAGTAAGAACCAGGGCGAAAAATACAGCTAGTCCTCAACTTACAACCATAACTACAACCATAACGTAGCAATGTCCATTGATAATCAAGGTGGTGGTTAAGTGAGACATTCCAATTTTGTGACCTCTTTAACCATGGTTGTTAAGAGGATCGCCACAATTGTTAAGTGATTCATGTGGTTGTTAAGCGAGTCCATTGATGTTGGCTGTTGGTACCTGGCTTGCAAATGGTGATCACATGACCTCAGGACATTGAAATAGTCATGAATAGATGCCTGCTTGCCAAGTCTTAGCATTTTAACGACACCAGATCATCATGTTAAATCCTAATATGCATCATGTAAAAACACACATTGCATTTCGCTCACCTAGCTTGAGGGGCTGCCAGGGGTTGCCACAAAGAAGAGGGAGTCAAACTATTTCCCAAGGCACTTGAGGGTAGAACAAGAAGCAATGGGTGGAAACTAATCAAGGAGAGAAGCAACTTAGAACTGAGGAGGAATTTCCTGACAGTTAGAACAATTAACCGGTGGAACAGAAGTTGCCTCCAGAAGTTGGGAATGCCCCAACACTGGAAGTCTTTAAGAAGATGTTGGATAGCCATTTGTCTGAAATGGTTATGGGGTTTCCTGCCTGGGCAGGGGGTTGGACTAGAAGACCTCCAAGGTCCCTTCCAACTCTGCTATTGTATTAGGTTGGTTGGTTAGATTTGGTTTATTAAACTTGTATGCCGCCCTAAGGGACTCAGGGTGGCTGACAAACCAATAGGGAAAGGGGGCAATACAAAAAGACAAAACAAGACAACAACAAGTACAAAGACAAATTAAAAACATCTCAACAGCCGCAACAGTTCGAGTGGGGCTGGGAACTCTCAGCCCCAGGCCCACCGGAACAGCCAGGCTTGACGGCTGTGCAGAAAGCCTGAAGGGTGGTGAGGGTCCGAATCTCCATGGGGAGATCGTTCCAAAGGGCCGGAGCAGCCACAGAGAAGTGTTGTGTTGAGGTTAAATGTGTTCCATATATCCAGCCCAAGTATTGCAAGTTTAGACATTCCTATATCAATGGATCATCATCATCATCAACAACAACAACAACACTTCAAAAAGGGAATCGTCAAAGTTTTCCCAGAAATCATCATCACTAACACCAGCACCTTAAGGGCAATCTATTCCTGAGAGCCCAACCTTGCCTCAAGTGGCTCAATAGCTATATGACCAAAGAAGCTTCTTTCCTCTGTTGTGACAGCAGTTATAGAAGACCATCCCCTCCCTCTCCCCAAATTCAGATGGCGATGACCCTGTTGCTCTTTTGAAAATCACTGAAGACTTGTTATTTTTCCCACGGGTGTTGAACCAGCGTAGTGAGTTAAAGCTAACACTTAGAGAGGTTTCAAAGTACATATTAGGGAGATGAACGTCGAGTCCTTTGCTGCTGGTTATTTGGTTTTGAGGCTGATGTTCTGATCTTGCTTTTTAAACTGGTTGTTCACTGCCCAGAGTCCTTCTGAATTGGGGAGGTGGGGGGGGGGGGACATCCCAAAGGAACAAATGAACAACAACATTCACTTATTCTTAAAGGAGAGAAGAGAGAACCTTGAAGAGAAGTTCCCACACTGTGATGCTTTCTTACAGACTGTGATGCTTTTTTACGGGTTCCCCTTGTTAACTGCTAATTCCCAGGCACTTAAAAAACAACAACAACCATCTACTCTATCATATACCTTTTCCCCGTCCCTTCAGTCTCCTTGCGTTGCCCTGGCAACAGAGGCCATGACACCTTGGCAAGAGTGACAGGGGTCCAACAAAGCCTTCTGTCATGGTACCAATTGGATTGAAATATTCTGGGGGCCCCACCTCCTCTTTCGGTGGGCACAATGCAAGAGACAAGAGTCCTGGGAGTGGCTGGGCCTAGCAGGGGGATAGCAAATGCTGACCCACTGTGCAGAGCCCTGATGCTTTTGCTCCTGGCTGCCTTGTTTCTTTAGCTTTCCTTGGGTCAGAAGGACAAGGTTCACTGACTCCCCTTGGTGGCAGAGCCGAAGGTGGATTAAAGAGGGGTGACGGCCTTTTCTTGTTAGCTTTGCCTGGGAGGGGGGGGGGAAAGCCAGATCAGTCATCCACAAAACCCCTCACACACTTTGTGGAGTCCACAAGTGTCATTCAGGATGAAGATAGCTGTCCATCATATCCTCAGGACAAGTGGGAGCACGTAGGGCCCAGCAGGGGCCGATAGACCCATCAGGAGATGGAGTTGTTCTGAAAACCTCCAACTTCTTCTTTTTTTAAAGGAAGGATAGCTATTCAAACCCTGTTTTGAAAATATGGTTATCCATCTTGGAGATGAGCCTATGCCAGCAGAGATGATGGGAATGCTCACGTATAACCAATTTCATTGCATTTAACAGGGGTGGGTTTCAACCGGTTCGCGGAGGTCCCTGCGAACCGGTTGGTCGGTGAACCCGAAAGTAAGTAACTTCCGGGAACGGCGAAGGGTGCGCCCGCCCGCCTGCGGTCCTTACCCGGTTTTGACGAGTTCTGCGCTTGTGCAGGAGCAGCTGGAGCGTCGCGCAGACGCTAGTATGCATGCGTGCACCGCACTTGTGCACGAGGACGCCGCCGGCCCCGTTCCAACTGAACCGGTTGGAACGGGGCAAGAAACCCACCCCTGGTATTTAAGTACAATGATGATAAAGATTATACTTACAGCACGTTCCAAACTCTAATCAACGTGGTAAACTAGGAATGGTTTATTTACAGGTGGCCCTCGACTTATATTTGAGCCCAAACTTTTTGTTGCCAAGTGAGACAATTGTTAAGTCAGTTTTGCCCCATTTTACAACTTTTCTTGCCACAGTTAAGTGAATCACTAAAGTTGTTAAGTTAGGAACTGTTGTGGCCCACCAGCAGCCAGAGGAGCTGGCAGCAGAGTGAGGACAGTGAGGAGGTTGGGGAGGAGCATGGGCCAATCCTTTAGGCTGCAGAAGGCTCGGATGAGGGCTCTGCATCAGAGGCAGAGATGCTGTCTAGCAGTGATCAGGTGCCTACAGAGCTAGACAGCAGGGAGGCAGAGGAACAGCTGGAGCCTGTTCCCACTGTGCACAGGTGCAGAGCTGCCAGAAGAAATCAGGGTCGACTTGGGAGTAAAGCCATAGGTGGACGGTGAATGGCCCCTCCCCATAGGAAATAAAAGAGGAGCGAAAGGGGAGTGGGCTTTTGCAGGAAACAATTTGTTTGTTCATTAGATTCATTCGTTTCAGGAGTGTGAAGTTCTGTTCACTTCTCTCAGAGGAGCAACCTGGGACTAAGGAGAAATTTCCTGATAGTGAGGACAATTAACCAGTGGAACAGCTTGTCTTCAGAAGTTGTGGGTGTTTTCTCACTGGAGGTTTTAAAGAAAAGACTTGTCTGAAATGGTAAAGGGTCTCCTGCTAGAAGACCTCCAAGGTCCCTTCCAATTTTGTTATTCTGTTATCTCCAAGGTCCCTTCCAGTTCTGTTATACTGTTATTCTGCTGCTTGCCTGCATTGAGGCAGGGATTAATCTCTTTCTATCTCTGGGCTGTACTGCCACTCTTCCCTGCCTTCTCTCCCAAGATAGCTGTTTCTGAAATCCTGTTGCATAGCAGAGGAAGGAGCCACTGCGGCTGCAGCTTGAGAGCTCCTTTTGTTTCCACATTTCAACTCTTTCCGTGATGGAGCTAAAACAGCTTTCTGGCAAAGAAGTCCTTCCAGTCCAACCCTCCCTTCTCCCATTGCACGTTTCCCACCCCGATTCCCTAGAACAACTCCGGAACTCTTCAGGGCTGAGTTTTGGAACTGGGGTGAATAGTAATATTATTATTTTTTTCTTAATTAAGAAAATGTACATGGCCACCTAACCCACTCATGGGTGACTCCTGGAGGCTTATAAAAACAAAATCTCAATATAGAAGCCCATAAATCTCTACCGCCTCAAGATAACAACCATTTGATGGATTCCATATCACCTTGCGGTCCCCAGGCCCATTGGCAAAACCAAATTTTCTGGGCCTTTTGAAAGAATGTCAGGTTGGAGTCAGTGGTGGGATTCAAATTATTTTACTAGCGGTTCTGTGGGCAGGGCTTGGTGGGGATGGCAGGGAAAGGTTACTGCAAAATCCCCATTCCCTCCGGATCAGCTGGGACTCTGGGAGGCAGAGAATAGATGGGGGCAGTGCCAGTCAGAGGCGGTATTTGCCAGTTCTCTGAACTACTCAAAATGTCCACTACCGGTTTTCCAGAACTGGTCAGAATCTGCTGAATACCACCTCTGGTTGGAGTCAATCTTATTTCTATAAGGATAATATTCCACAGTGAGGAAGCCATCAAAGAAAAGGTCCTTCTTCTGGATCCCACTCTCTGATGGGTCGGGTAGATATAAGTGGGAAAAGATAGTCCTTCAAATAATACCATGTTTCCCAGAAAATAAGATCAGGTGTTATGTTATTTTTTGCTCCAAAAGGTGCATTAGGGGTTATTTTCTGGTTAGGTCTTATTTTGGGGGAAATGCGGTACTAATTGCATCCATCTGGCTGATGATCTTAACTGGGGCTTATTTTGGGGGTAGGATTATATTACAAGCATCCTGAAAAATCATGCTAGGTCTTATTTTCGGGGAAAACAGGGTAAGTGAGTTTGTTTCTTTGCATGGACAATGGCCACAATATGGAAAACCTCTTGCTGTCCTGAGAACAGCAAGTAGAATTGGAGGCCAGGTTTTGCACAGAAGAAAAATCAACTCACCTAAGAACAATGTCCTGATTCTCCATCACCTGTTGGGGATAGATGGGATGTTCTTCTCTTTCTTTCAGTGTGATGACTAGTCAAATGAAGGATGCCCTTTTTCAAATTGGGTGCTGTCCAGACATTCTGGAGCCACCAAAGGGATCGTGCTGGCTGGGAATTCTAGGATTTGTAGTCCAGATTTGTAAACTGTATTTGATGGGAATGACTATGCCAAAATACCCTGTTAGATGGCAAAGGTGGGTATACCAATAAACAAATGTTTAAACTTTTTTAACATTAAAAACATTGGGCACTCTCTAACACAATGAAATTGAATGGTGAAAAAAGTAAGGTTCTACATTTAGACAAGAAAAATAAAATGCATGTGGTATCTTGCTCAATAGTAGTAACTGTGAGAGGGATCTTGGAGTCCTAGTGGACAATCATCTAAATATGAGCCAGCCGTGTGCAGCAGGTGCCAAAAAAGCCAACACAGTTCTAGGCTGCATAAACAGAGGGATAGAATCAAGATCACATGAAGTGATAATACCACTTTAAAATGCTTTGTAAGTGCACACTTGGAATCCTGCATCCAGTTTTGGGTACCATGATGTAAAAAAGATGTTGAGACTCAGAGAAGAGCAACAAAGATGATTAGGGGACTGGAGGCTAAAACACAAGAATGGTTGCTGGAATTGAGTAGGTCTAGTTTAATCAAAAGAAGGACTAGGGGTGATATGATATCATAGTGTTTGAATATCGCAGGGGTTGTCCACAAAGAAGAGAGAGTCAAGCTATTCTCCAAAGCCCCTGAGGGCAGGACAAGAAGCAATGGGTGGAAACTAACCAAGGAGAGAAGCAACTTAGAACTAAGGAGAAATTTCCTGATAGTTAGAACAATTAATCAGTGGAACAATTTGCCTCCAGAAGTTGTAAATGCCGTGACCCGACAAAAGCGCGAACGTCATAAGCGCGCCGACAAAAGCGTGGCGCTAAAACCGTGCTGTCAAAAGCGCGCCGACAACAGCGCGCCGACAACAGCACGCCGACAGAAGCGCCATTTAATTTAAGGTAAGGTTTAGGGTTAGGTTTAGGGTTAGGTTTAGGGTTAGGTTTAGGGTTAGGTTTAGGTTTAGGGTTAGGGTTAGGGTTAGGGTTAGGGTTAGGATTACGTTACAGCGCGCTTCTGTCGGAGTGCTTTTGTCGGCGCGCTTTAGGGCTAATTCGTCGCTCATTCGTCGCACGGTTTTGTCAGCGCGGTTTTGTCACCGCGGTTTAGTCAGGCGCGCTTTTGTTGTTCGCACATTTGTGGTGGAACTGTAAATGCTCCAACACTTGAAGTTTTTAAGAAGACATTGGATAACAATTTGTCTGAAGTGGTATAGGGTTTTCTGTCTAAGCAGGGGGTTGGACTAGAAGACCTCCAAGGTCCCTTCCAACTCTTATTCTATTATTTCACCTTTGGAAGACATTTTCCTAGCGATAATGATAATATGAACTAGGATAAGATTGCAGACTTGACAACAAGATGCTGATGTTTAGATCTTCAGTCCTAGAACTTTAACATCCTTTAACCAGGACAAGAGAAGGAAACTTGATATTTGTGAGCCTTAATGCAAACTGTAAGGAAGATAACCTTGATGGGAATCAATAAGACCTGTTATTAAAATGACAGGAAAAAATATCTTAAATCTAAAACAACCAATTTATACCCAAGAAACTCAGACAGACCCCACCCTAATTCACATGAGTGTAAGAAGGATCAAAAGGTCCTTAAATTTATTATTAAAGCCCCCCTTAATAGAAATAGCTTTAGTCTTCCTAAGGAGTTAAGATTCCTAATCTCGCCTACTTGGGGGGCTGACAACAATCTTGTAGGTCTCATTGTGCTGTAACTCTCCCCTCCTTTATGTTTAGAAATTAAAGAGTGGTCGAGATATCTGCTGCATGCTTTGTTTTGAAGTATGCTCAAAGTGGAAATTCTCCAAGGGTAGGGAATAAAAGGTGGAAGGAAGCAACATTAGCCGTTTGTCTTAGGGGGAATGGACATTTGGAGATGCTACCCATGAATGTTGTTTTAGCACAAACACCAGCAATCTGTTTTCACTATGCCAGAACTTTGCTTTTCCCTCTAACTTGGGATCACATTTATTGAACAGAATTAGTTTTGGGACCCTGGAAGATGCCTTGTCTAGCTCAGCTTATTTATCTGTCTGTCTCAATAAGTTTAATAGTGTAATCTCAGGTGGACAGGTTCTCCCGCCACCTGCTGATTGATACCAGAGAGGCTGGGGATTGCTCTGGAAAGCATATCTGGAAAAATCAGGGAGCCTCCCCTGAGGATGTCTCTTGCAGAGCTCCAGCCTGGGGTCCAGACAAACAGCCTGGATCCTGCCATCCTCCGGCCCCTCCTTTTCTCCCTCCCATTCAGTGCATCTTCCTTTATAGCTGTCTGCTTGTGTTATTGGTCAGGGATTGTCTGCCTTCCAGGAACTGTGGGGTGGTTAATGGATCTCTTTGGGCGGAGGTTAGACTAAGCAAATAGCCCGTCCATCTCTGAGCTGGCTTGATTGGAATGGATTGCCTGAGTGAAGGGAGGGAGAGGGAAAGAGAGAAGAGACAGGGAGGAGAGTTGCTTTTGTGGCCAGGCAGAAGCCTTGCCTGAAGGGAGTCTGCATCCATAGCATATTGACCAGCTGTCAGGCCATAGGGAATCGTTCTCCCTCCCTCCCTCCTTCCTTCCTTCTTTCCTTCCTCCCTTCCTTCCTTCCTTCCTTCCTCCAACTCTACCTCCTTCCTTCCTTCTTTCCTTCCTTCCTTCCTTCCTTCCTTCCTTCCTTCCTTCCACTTTCCCTCCCTCCTTCCCTCCCTCCCTCCCTAGCAGGGAGCTTCCTTCATCTGCTCAGGCTTCTGCTCATTGTCTTCTCCTGCAGAGTTGCTCATTTCTGAGCAGTGAGTGACAACCATCTCAACCGACACTAAGAGAATAAGAGAGAAGTTTAGTGGTAGACTATTCAAAAAGTCAGTGGCTAAGACACTGAGCTTGTCGATCAGAAATGTCGGCAATTCGGCAGTTCAAATCCCCAGTGCCGCGTGACAGAGTGAGCTCCCGTTCCTTGTCCCAGCTTCTGCCAACCCAGCGGTTCGAAAGCATGTAAAAAATGCAAGTAGAAAAATAGGGACCCCCTTTGGTGGGAAGGTAACAGTGTTCCGGGCGCCTTCGGCATTGAGTCATTTCAGCCACATGACCACGGAGACGTCTTCAGACAGCGCTGGCTCTTCGGCTTTGAAATGGAGATGAGCACCGCCCCCTAGAGTCAGGAACGACTAGCTTATATGTGTGCGGAGAACCTTTACCTTTACCTATTCAAAAAGAGTAATATTGCTGCATTCCTCATTTAGTCTTTTCTCCTTAGATACAACAGAAAAAAAGAAGGGTACGGTCCCATTTAGACAGCAGAGAAAGTGATCCAACCGTGTGAGTTTCTTGCAGAGGTTCTGAAAGGCTACTTAGTCTCTCCTTTTTGCTAATCTCCCCTGTGGTAATGAGGGTCCGCAGTGCACTGCTGGAGATACTAATATTGGTTGCTTTGTAGGGACATGCAGTAGGATCTTTGATGTCTTTGGCTGGGTCTCAAAGATCCTTCTGCTTCTCTGAAAAGATGAGTCTATAGTACCTTCTTTATTTGCACAACAGGTCCAATCATTCCTAGGCAGGGTCAGGGGTGAAATACTACCGGTTCGGACCAGTTTGCCCAAACCGGTAGCAGAAAATGCTACTGGTTTGGCCGAACAAGTATTTCCAATGATCAGCTTGGTAACAATCATCTGTGATGCATGATTTATATTAGCTAGAATCGTCAGATTACCTGCTTTCTAGCTAATCTAAATCGTGTGGCACAGAGAATTCCACCCCCCCCCCCATTGTTCTACTTACCTTTGCAGACTCAGAATGCTTCAAAATGTTCCTTTTTTAGTGCTGTCTGGGCACGCCTCAGGCGCATGTGCATACAAAATGCGCGCCCGGTAGTAGACTCACCGAACCGGTAGCAGACTTCAGAGAACTTCACTGCTGGGCAGGGCCCATGAGTGGGTATGATAGGATTTCATAGCTGTAGACCTCAAGAACATAACAAAATTGGGAAAACTGATCTAGAACTACAGTTGTTGTTGTTGTTGTTGTTGTTGGTGGTGGTGGTGGTGGTGGTGGTGGTGGTTCTCGTACTAAGAATGCTTCCATATTGCCCATTAATGACATTTGCACAATATTCTTAATTGGGTCAGTGCAATAGTTGAATAGTTCCATTTCAGTGATGGGATTCATCCAGTTCGCACCACTTTGGGAGAACCGGTTGTTAACTTTCTGAGCAGTTTGGTGAACTGGTTGTTGGAAGAAATCATCAGAGCAGAGAACCGGTTGTTCAATGATTTGAATCCCACCACTGTTCCATTTCCAAAGCTTTGCTTTTAATTTGAATGTGCTTTTTGCTTGTTTGGGAGGCAATTGCGGGGCGGGGGGGAAGCATGTTGTGAGATCACAGCCTAATTGGTTTAACACTAGGTGAAGGCAGAAAATGGGTGAATTCAGGCATGAGATGAAGCATGTTTTGGGAAGTCAGCCAACAATCTCAAAGGAAAGAAGGATCCTTAGAAGACATCCAGGCTCTTTGAGATTATTGGAGGGGCTACAGGACAGACTGCCTCCCTCCCATCTTCTCCTCTGGATTTGGAAAGCCTTCCCTGGACCCCAAGAGTCAACAATGTCCAGCTGGAGAACTCCCAAGAGGTCCTGACACTTAAGGGAGTTAGGTGCTAGAGCCCAGGGGCTGGACCATTGCCAAGGAACTAAAATGATCTGACCTCATCAGTGTGGGGAAAGCACAACAGGAAGTCTCAGTATGCATTCCTAGCATATTCAAGTCAGCAGCGGCAGAGTCCCAAAGCAAAGCTTGCTCTCTGGGGACTGCCATCTGTTTCTCTGCATTTAACCCTCTTCTTTTCCGATTGCAATTGGGAAAGAAATGCAAAGCAGGCTGCTGTTGCGGCAGGGACGATACGCCAGCCTAGAAGATATTACCGGTGGTTCTGCTCACTGATTCTTCCTTACTTGGGTTGGATGCTGGGTAGGATGGCAACTTCTAATGGAATGCTTCTACCTTCAGCTCTTGCATTCATCCTTTTGTTCATTCACAAGCTTTTTGTTTTCATTCACTCCCTGGAGAAGGTCATTCATGCAAATGCCATGAAGATCTTTGATGGGTTTCACAGCTTCTGGCACAGTTCATCTTTCTCAGATTGCAAGCACTGAATCAGGGTTGGCACAGGAGCTACAGTGTTGTCAAGCCCTTGCCAAGGCCACCGTACCATTGAAAGCCTTGGTGCTAATATTCTAGAAGCCTCAGTTCAGGGGTGGGTTCCTGCCAGTTCTAACCTCTTCTATAGAAGAGGTTCCACAAATCTACAGTGCCGTTTAGAACCAGTTCCAGCTCCCTCCCCCCCCGTCCTCACATCATCAAGATGAAGAGCGAGAGGAGGAATTCTGGGAGTTGAAGTCCACAAGTCTTAAAGCTGTCAAGTTTGAACACCCCTGGTTTTTTTTTTCCTAAAGTATTAGGGGTGCAAAGGTCTTGTAACTTGACAGCTTTAAGACTTGCGTGCTTCAAATGCCAGAGTTTCTGAGCCAACATTTTGGTTGCTAAGCAAGAGCGTTGTTAAGTGAGTTTCACCACATTTTACAAGTTGGCCACGTTCATCCAGTCACATGACTGCCAAGCCACTCCCACCCAGTCTCATGGCCACCAAGCCACTCCCACAAAGCAGGCCACACCTACAGAAGAGGTTCGAAAAAATTTGGAACCCACCACTGGCTCAGTTCATTGTCCAACTTTCTTGATGCTGCTGTCTAATCTGCTACTTCTTCCTACAAGGAAAGGCACACTGATTCAAGTGAAGAGAAAAAGCAATGTCCCATCCCTCTTTCCTTCTCTCTGAGAGTGACACAGCTTGGAATAAGAGAAGCTGCCCACAGAAGCCACTTCCCATACAGAGGTGTACTGAAATTAGGATTATATGTACTGATCCTCCCAGGGTAAAGAAGTTGGTGAAAAAGTCTTCCAGAGTAGACTCAAAGCTGTTCTTGCTATTACTGTAGTTGATTGTTTGCTTTTGATGCCTCCTTCGGAAATCATTTTCCATGTCAGCTTTCCTCAACTGTGTTGGACAAAAACTCCTAAGAGTTAAGGAGTTTTAATCCAACATTGATGGATAGCATCAACTTGTCCTGGACCATTATTTTTCAACCTTGGCCATTTTAAGATATATGGACTTCAACTCCCAGAAGTCAACTACCATGGTGGCTGGAAGTCGACGTCTACACATCTTGGCTGCCAAGGTTGAGAAACACTGTCATAGACTACCACCATCACAAGCATAGACTTCTCGGTTCCACCACAAATGCGCGCACAACAAAAGCGCGCCCGACTAAACCGCGGTGTCTAAAGCGCGGTGACAAAACCGCGCGACGAATGAGCAACTAATTAGCCCCAAAGCGCGCCGACAAAACCGCGCCGACAGAAGCGCGCTGTAACGTAACCCTCAACCTAACCCTCAACATAACCCTCAACATAACCCTAAACCTAACCCTAAACCTAACTGTAAATCTTACCTTAAATGAAATCGTGCTTCTGTCAGCGCGCTGTTGTCGGCGCGCTGTTGTCGGCGCGCTTATGACGTTCGCGCTTTTGGCGGGTCACGAGACTTCTCCATTTGATTGGGGACATGTTTTTGCAACTGTTCATGATTACAGAAGGAGTTGATCAGTAATGATCAGGATATGATTTCTCCTCCAGAACTTTTAAGTTAAGGTATGTTGTACATCATGGCATCTGGCCCTCTCAATTCCTGGCAAATAGATGTGGAAGAAATGGAGGTAGTGACAGATTTTATTTTCCTGGGTGCCAAGATCACCGCAGATGGGGACTGCAGCCAAGAATTTAAAAGATGCCTGCTCCTGAGAAGGAAGGCTATGGCAAATCTAGACAGCATACTAAAAAGGAGAGACATCACCCTGCCAACAAAAGTGTGTATAGTCAAGGCGATGGTTTTCCCAATTGCAATGGATGACTGTGAAAGTTGGACCATAAGGAAGGCTGAGTGCCAAAGAATGGAGGCCTTTGAGCTATGGTGCTGGAGAAGACTCCTGCGAGTCCCTTGGACTGCAAGACGATCCAACCGGTCAGTCCTAGAGGAGATCAATCTTGACTGCTCTTTAGAAGGCCACATCCTGAAGATGAAACTCAAACACTTTGGCCACCTAATGAAAAGGAAGGACTCATTGGACAAGAGCCTAATGCTGGGAAAGATGGAGGGCAAAAGAAGAAGGGGACGACAGAGAATGAGGTGGCTGGATGGAGTCACTGAAGCAGTCAGAGTGAGCTTAAATGGACTCCAGAGGATGGTAGAGGACAGGAAGGCCTGGAGGAATGTTGTCCATGGGGTTGCGATGGGTTGGACATGACTTCTCAACTAACAACAACAAATGTTGTGCAAAAGACACAGGACATGACAAATCTATGCAACGTATTTTCTAGTCATACACAGATGACTGTGAGGTTCGCTTGAAGAAGATTGGAGAAGAAATTTACTGGGCCAGGAGTAAGAAAGTGGATTTTGGAGGAATGTGGGATAGAATACAAAAATGAGTTGTCAACCATGACATTTGATTAGAGTGTCAATATGTCCACTTTATAGAGGGTAGTTCTCATTTAAAGTGGAGTCATTCTCAACCTCTTTGAGGGGAATCTTTTATTTACAGCAGCCACCATGGCAAGTCAGGTTTAAAGAATTCATTAGAAGGACTTGATGTTCATCAGCAGCTCTAACAATAAATAATGTGGTTGCATAAAAATCGCCTTCCCCAAGCAGTGAGACACATGCATTTCAGCTTGAGTCACTTGCTCCAAATTTCCATCTCTACACCAGCATGTGCACATCAGATGAAAATCCATGTTCTCTTTGGAGTGACACATTTTCCTTTCCCTACTTCCCTACGTAAGTGCTTTGCTCCAGATGCAACCTCTACGTGTTGCTCAACTTGACTCTTACCGTCAAGAGGACCTCACTTGGAAGTCACGGATGTTCCTCAAAATGTAGCAAGCCTGTTGTATCACATTCTTTTTCCAATAAAGGTTCGCAAGGCACTGGCTTCTAAGGCAGCTGCAAATAGAATGAGTAACCCTACTCACCCCCCCTCCACCCCAGCTGGACCTTCCTTTTCAAGGGCTGATGCGTATTCTTCCCGATTCCCAGCACAAGGCCTGGAAAAGGGAAGAGAGCAGAGTCTTTATTTAGCTGGCGCTTCCTGTTTCCAATTCCTTTATAATTTCCCCCACCCCCCCCAAAGAACAGCCTGCAAAGACAGGATTTTTTAAAAAAAACTTTGTTTCAATCATTGTTGTTGTTGTTCTGGGAAAATCCAAGCAGGATCTGCATTGTCCAAGCTTTGATGTTTTTTCTTGGGGCCGTTTCCTGCTGGCTTGAACACAGGTTAAAAATATGCTTCTGCTGACATCATCAGCAGGATCTTCTCCTGCTAGACTCAGCCAGCCAAGTCTCTCTTTTTTTTTTAATATAGATTTTTATTTTTATTACATAGACAACACATACACACAACAATTAAAAAAACAAACAAAGAAAACAAAAAAAACCATCATCACATACAGCATGTCGTTTGGTTACAGATGTTTTAACATCCATATTCTCGAATAACATTTACCATCTCAGATTTTACATCTAGTATAACTAAATACCTCACTTTCACTGTACAGTATATGTTCAGTTAATTAGTATTATTTTTTCCCCAGTAAATCATGATTCCCTTACATTCTTGATTGTCTATTTGATAACAGTATACCTTTGTATAATCCCCATATATATATACCAATTTTCAATTATTCCCTTATTAAAATTATTTATCAACAACAAGATATCATTGTAATATGTTCTTAACGTTATACATTATATTACCTATCAAGTATACATAAAATCATTATTATCCTTATCCTTTTTAGAGCAAAAAATTCTAAAGTATTCAAGTCTCTTGTTATGCTGTGTGTGTGGTATTTTTTTTTTAGGGTTGACATGAGAAAGCTCTTCACAAGTGAACCTCAACAGCTGCGAAAAATGGAGGCAAGCAGGAAGAGATTTAGAGATTTAGAGATTTATTAATATTTGTAGGCCGCCCTTTTCCCTGAGGGGACTCAGGGCGGCTCACATAAAATAGGGGAAGGGGAGATACAGACATTAAGATAAGACATATAATAAAATAATAAACAACATACATTCATCATTCGGGAGGGGAATTATCCTTGTCCCCAGGCCTGACGGGCGAGCCAGTTCTTCAAGGCTGTGCGGAAGGCCTGGACGGTGGCGAGGGTGCGAATCTCTACGGGGAGCTCGTTCCAAAGGGTCGGGGCTACTACTGAGAAGGCCCTCCTCCTTGTAGTTGCCAGCCGACACTGGCTGGCCGATGGTATACGGAGGAGGCCTAATCTATGTGATCTTATTGGTCGCAGGGATGTAATTGGCAGAAGGCGGTCTCTCAAGTATCCAGATCCACTGCCATGTAGGGCTTTATGGGTGACTAATAGCACCTTGAAGCGCATCCGGAGATCGACAGGTAGCCAGCGCAGCTCGCGGAGGATAGGTGTTATGCGGGTGAACCGAGGTGCACCCACAATCACTCGCGCGGCCGCATTCTGTACTAGCTGAAGTCGCCGGATGCTCTTCAAGGGCAGCCCCATGTAGAGCACGTTGCAGTATTCCAGCCTAGAGGTCACAAGGGCCCGGGTGACTGTTGTGAGAGCCTCCCGATTCAGGTAGGGTCGCAACTGGCGCACCAGGCGAACCTGGGCGAATGCCCCCCTGGTCACAGCCATTAAATGGTGGTCAAACGATAGCTGTGAGTCCAGGAGGACTCCCAAGTTGCGAACCCTCTCTGAGGGGTGTAGAATTTGACCCCCCAGCCTGAGTGATGGAATATTGGTCGAATCTCTGGGAGGGAAACACAACAGCCACTCGGTCTTTTCTGGGTTGAGCACGAGCTTGTTAACCCTCATCCAGTCCATAACAGCTTCGAGGCCGCGGTTCATCACGTCTGCCGCTTCATTGAGTTGGCACGGGGCGGACAGATACAGTTGAGTATCGTCCGCATATTGATGGTATCTAATCCCGTGCCTGTGAATGATCTCACCCAGCGGTTTCATGTAGATGTTGAATAGTAGGGGGGATAAGACCGAGCCCTGAGGCACCCCATAAGTTAGGGGCCTAGGGGACGATCTCTGCCCCCCCACTAACACCGACTGCGACCTGTCCGAGAGGTAGGAGGAGAACCACCGCAACACGGCGCCTCCCACTCCCACCTCCCGCAGTCGTCGCAGAAGGATACCATGGTCGATGGTATCGAAAGCCGCTGAGAGGTCGAGGAGAACCAGGATGGAGGAATGTCCTCCATCTCTGGCCCTCCAGAGATCATCGGTCAATGCGACCAAAGTGGTTTCTGTGCTGTAACCGGGTCTGAAGCCTGACTGGAAGGGGTCTAGATAGTTTGCTTCCTCCAAGGACCGCTGGAGCTGGAAGGCCACCACCTTCTCAACAACCTTCCCCAGAAAGGGGAGGTTGGAGACTGGACGATAATTATTAAGGATAGCTGGATCCAAAGATGGCTTCTTCAGGAGGGGTCTCACCACCGCCGCTTTCAGTGCGGCGGGGAAGTTCCCCTCCCGAAGTGAGGCGGTGACAACCGCCTGGATCCAGCCTCGTGTCACCTCACTGCAGTTAGTAACTAACCATGAGGGACACGGATCCAGTACACAGGTGGAGGTACTTACAGAGAGGGAGAGAGAGAAAGAAGGCGTTTGATTCCCGTAAACTGTTTCCTTTGCTACGTTGCTTTGCATCACTTCCAGCACCTTCTGGCTTTCGTGGACCAGCATCTGTGATCCATTGTCCTGTTTCAGACGACACATGAAGAGCACACACGCACACACACAAAAGGAAGTGGAATATATATCTTACTGCTCTGTTGGACAAAAAAAAAAGAGCAGTTGGCATGAAATACATTGAAACAAAATAAAGCAAAAAATTGTTCAGTAACCGGATTGCTAATTCTGTAACAGCCTTGTTGCCAAAGGTAAAAAGCATCAAAGCATTGGCTGAATCCACATTGTTGAATAGCTGGCTTTGGATATTAAAGGTTCTCTGGCCAGCAAATTACGATCCGGGTGGATCTCTGTTGATTGATAATTGTGTCACCGCTGAAGGTCCTGCCTTTTTAGGGAGAACATTCCCTGGGGGTTATCCCAGAGGAGACAAAGTCAACCAACCAGCTGCATCAGCAAATAAAAATCCAAAGGAACATTATATCAGAGAAGCCCATTTTTAAAAAGACAAGATCATGAATCTGTGAAAGCTAAGAATGATTGCGTGTGCGCATGGATAGGTGGGTGCAATCAAACCTTAGCATCTTTAGAAACTAAAAGATGGAAGGGTGTTATGTATAGTAGGAAACCTTAACCTACTATTCAAATATGTAATAGTTTACTAAACATGAGCATCAAAGATAAGAATATCCCATTCAGTTACTTTCTGGAATCAATTCAAGGTGCTGGTTGTCAGCTTTAGGGTCATCCCTTTAAGTTTCTAGGTTCTATCATATCTCAAGACTTAAAATTGACACCTAACATCAAAAACATCATCAAAAACGCACGACAAAGAATGTTCTTTCTGCGCCAACTCAGGAAGCTCAAACTGCCCAAGGAGCTGCTGATGCAGTTCCATAGAGGAATTATTGAGTCTGTCATCGGCACCCCCATAACTGTCTGGTTTGGCTCTGCAATTCAACAAGACAGGCACGGACTTCAGAGGAGAATCAGAACTGTAGAAAAAACAATGGCTACCAACCTGCCTTCCATTGAGGATCTGTACACTGCACCAGTCAAAAAGAGGGCTGTGAAAATATCTACAGACCCCTCGCATCCTGGACATAAATTGTTTCAACTTCTATCCTCAAAATGACATTATAAAGCATTACACACCAGAACAACTAGACATATGGATAGTATTTTTCCACATGCCATCACTCTACCAAACAATGAATTCCCACAACACTGTCAAACTATTTACTAAGACTGTATTACTATTATTCTTATCCTTCCTATCTCCTTCTACTTATAACTGTAACCTTGTTGCTCATATCTTTACATTGTTTTATTTAGTTTCCCAGTATGATTTTGATTGCTTACTTAGTATCCTCTGACTATCACTAAGTGTTGTATCTTATGATTCTTGATGAATGTATTTTTAATGTACACTGAGAGCTTATGCACCGAAGACAAATTCCTTGTGTGTCCAATCACACTTGGCTAATAAAGAATTCTATTCTATTCTATTCTATTCTATTCTGTTCCGTCCCATCCCATCCCATCCCATCCCATCCCATCCCATTCCATTCTATTGCATAGGGCCAGGATTATGGGACCATTCTACTAGGTTGAATATATTGGGTGTGCTGCCAATTGCAGTCACAAGCTGTGAGGGTTGTAAAGTCATCAAGTGACTGACCTGATTTTACAAAGTTATTAAAAATGTTGCTTGTTAAATGGTTGTTCAGTGAACCTATTATTCACTATGGGCATTTCTTTTTGTCAGGAACCAGAATTAAATATGGTTGTGGGATGCTACATATGCCCATAAAACATGGACCAGTTGGTGAGCATCACATGATCACAGGTGGGGTAGATATCTCAGAATTGAGTAATAACTACCTTTGGGGAAGTCTGTCATAACTTCGATTGGTTGCTTAGTGACTGGTCATAAGTCAAGGATTATCTGGGCAAAGATTTTCAGAACAACCTTACAAATATGCTGTTAGGAGTTTGTTTTCGTTTTGATTTTTTTTAGTTCGGAGAGATTTGAAAACTTTTCTAACTTGACAGTTAAGTTTCACATCATATTGGTCAAGATACACAGGCTGGAAAGCCCAACAATGAGAAGACAACGTGCTCCCTCTTGTGGTGGGAAATTGAAGTGGAGGCTTATGAAAGCTGCCGTATCTTTTCCTGCAGGGCAAGTGAAGGCGCGTTGCCTATAAGGTCTACAAAGAGTAAATGGTGCAGAAAGAATTTCCGCTCTGAAAGATATTAAGAAGAGATGCAAGTGACCCCTTTCCCCTCTCAATTGTTTTCCAGATCTAAACAAACCCACCTTGCTCGTATTGTTGAAAACAATACAGATACAAATTCAACTTACAAAGTTGGTTTAGTGATCATTCAAAGTTACAACAACACTGGAAAAAGTGGCATATGACCATTCTTCATACTTACGGCTATTGCAACATCCCCGTGATCAAAATTCAGATGTAGGCAACTAAATTATATTTATGACCAGTGTTGCAGTGTTCCAGAGTATATGGCCACATTTTGTGGCCATCTGACCAGCGAAATCAATGGGGAAGCCAGATTCCCTTAACTAAAACACTGTGTTACTAACTTAACAACTGCAGTGATCCTGATAAAGAAAACTTTGGATTGTGCAGAGATGGACAAATTAACACTGAAATTAAAAGATAAAGAAGAGTCAGAATATTATGAAATTTGGAACAATTGGTAAAAAATGGCTGCAAAACAGGAATAAAATTAATTAAGCCAAAAAACAATATATATATAAATATATATAGAACTGTGTATAAAGTGTGTAAATATAGAAGCGAAATATTATATACATGTACAGGTATGATGACACAATAATGTTGATATAATGACTGTAAGGTGTTGTAGAAGGGAAAAAATAATAAAATTATCTGTCGGATGAATGTAAACCTAGAGATGTCACCGAGGATTGCATTATTGTTGCTGGTGGAAAAACGGGATATAAATGAAACAAAAAAGGAATTGATTGTAAACTTGATAGTAGCAGCTATCTGCTAAATCTGCTATCTAACAACTGCAGTGATCCACTTAACAACAGTGGCAAGAAAAGTTGTAAAATGGGGCAAAACTCACTTCACAAATGTCTCACTTAGCACCAGAAATGTTGGGCTCAATTGTGGTCATAAACCGAGGACTACCTCTACTACTAGGCCTTAGCACTAGGCTCCCTGATGAAAAGAGGTGCAATTCATAATATTTATGAAAACTTATGCCAGAGTGTTCAAATGGTGTGGCCAACAAATATCAGGGAAGTGGTTGTGATGGTGTAATCAAAGCTTTACTTGTTCTCGCACACATTAAACCCATAAAACTTATAGATATATAAATGGCTGTGTGTGGATATGTTCCAACATAACTCTGGAACAAACAATTTCGACCAAACGGTACACAGATGACTTACTCTCTGGAAACAAATACTGTGGGGATAAGACACCCTAACACCCTGTGGGGAGTGTGTTCTGTTAAGATATAACCTGTTGTGCCTTCAAATGGCTTCTACTGTACAGTGCAGTGGAGTTGCCATGGTGACGGCTTCACGCCACCATGGCAACTCACCCACCAAGGGGGCTCCCTCTGGTAAGGGGGAAAATCCAACATTAGAAATTACATTTGGTACGGACAATTCTCCCCTATAAATAAATACCCAGGCAACCCCGGGTTATCAACTAGTATGTAATAAAAATCACTATTCACTCATCCTCCAGTCCAATATATTTATCATGTACTTCAACCCTGCTTTTTAAAGAAACATCACTGTATCTTCAACTCAATGAGCACAGTTCTTTAAGCCATTTTTTTTCTTTTAAGCATGCCATCATCTTTTCCCTTTCCCACCAAGCTCCAGAAACATGGAGATGAATTTGGGGTGTCTATAGCTCTCAAGACTCTGGGTGTGTGTCTATTGATCCATCCTGTCATGCTCTGCCTATGAATAGTGTGCATTTATTCCAAGGCAAACTATTTTTTGTATAGTTAGATCCTTCTGTACAGCTGTATGGAAATGACCTTGAAGAAGATATTCAACAGCCATTAAGTAAAAGCCAGCTTCCTCTGAAAAGAGGAAGATGGTGAGAAAGAAACTCAAGGCTTCATTATCTTGATTCTCTTGGGTATAAAGGGAGAGAATATCGTTGCCAGGTTTTCAAGATTCTGTTATTAGACCCTATAACAATAAAGTAGATTTCCAATAGCTCCAATGGCTCAGCTTCAAGAATCTCTTGCAAAGGAAGAAGAGACCATTGGAGGGCAGTCAAATCCAGCAGAAAAGCACAAAGCCACTGTGCTTTCCAACGTAACTCCAGCCTGCTGATGTAGTTTGATAAATTGTTTCAGCAATCAGTTCCACATAAACAATTTGGTGACATTACATTACTCTCCATGTCCCTCTCCCCCAGCAAACATCTGGATGATATCATGGCATACAGCCTAATTGACATTGCATAGGCACTAGTTAGTCCATCAAGGGCTGCCCCAGTGTCTCAGGGCTTCTGGATCAAGTGGAGCCATTGAAGTTAAATGCATTCTTTGAATCATGAGCTGGATCTGAATGCCAACTTTCCATCATTCTTTTTGGAATCCCTTTCAGCAGTGAAAAGGGTGCCATCGACATTGTATATACTTAAAGTGCCCATTTTACCCCTTGAAATCTCAGAACTCAGTCTCCAAATAAACCTTAGCTTCTCCCACTTTTGGACTAAAGCTTCTCAAAGTCCTATGCAAAGCATACAATTCAGTGAATGTAGGAGAGAGACTGGATGAATCAGGGGGAGGAGTCAAACAGGGGCTCAATCTAGAATCCCTATGTGAGCACGTGCTCTACATGGGGCAGCCCTTGAAGAGCATTCGGCGACTCCAGCTTGTCCAGAATGCAGCCGCGCGAGTGATCATGGGTGCACCTCGGTTCACCCACGTAACACCTATCCTCCGCAAGCTGTACTGGCTGCCTATTGGTCTCCGGATATGCTTCAAGGCACTAGTCGTCACTTATAAAGCCCTTCATGGTATTGGACCTGGGTATTTGAGAGACCGCCTGCTGCCAATTACCTCCACTAGACCGATTAGATCCCACAGATTAGGCCTCCTCCGAATTCCATCCACCGGCCAGTGTCGACTGGCGACTACCCGAAGGAGAGCCTTCTCTGTGGCTGCTCCGACCCTCTGGAACGAACTCCCCATGGAGATTCGAACCCTCACCACCCTCCAGGCCTTCCGCAAAGCCCTTAAAACCTGGCTGTTCCGACAGGCCTGGGGCTAAAGAACCGTTGCTCCCGTCTCGAATGGTATGACTGTTGTGTGTTTTAAATCATGCATTGTTTTGTGTCGTTTTTAATTTGTCTGTATCCCCCCTTCCCTGGTTTGAGTTGTGAGCCGCCCTGAGTCCCCTTCGGGGGAAAAGGGCAGCATATAAATAAAATAAACATTCATTCAAACATTCAAGAAGACAAAGTCTGACTCTCCATCCTTGGAGTAGCTTTCTAGTCCACCTAGGGCACTGGTGGCAACTTCTAGTGAACATGTAACATTCGAGGGGATCTGAAGACTGCATTTTGGGAAGATTTGGATTTAAGGAACAGTTTGAAAAGTTTGCTTTTTTAAACTTTACAATGTCCAGCACAGGTTTTATCTGTCAGGCGCAATGCATCGGGAAGCAAGGCAGTTAAAATGAATATATAGGTTTATTGCATGCTAAGGCTCCCTACAAGAATCTGAACTACTAAGCAAATTGGCACTCAAGTCTATGGAATTCAAGGAGGGCTGGACTTAGATCTCTTGTGGGCATGAAGGGACTCAAGACTGATGACACACTTGACCCCTCCCTGCGTCTCAATCTGATCATCTTCTACATTATCTGCCTCCCACCCAAACACAATGAGTAATCGGGATGTTGGTTTGAGCTCCGAACTTGGCAATTTGGTTGCAAACGTTTCATCACCATTCGAGGAGACATTGTCAGTGCGCTTTGAAAAGCATGATGAGTAATTATTTTGATCTAAGGGCTGCAAAAGCAAAAAAGTGAAGACTCTGGGTCGTATGCTCTTGATGCAGGATTTAAAAAAACAACAACACATACCCTGTTTCTCTAAAAAAAAGACCTCTCTGGATAATAAGCTCAATTGGGCTTTTGAGCACATGCGCTAAAGTAAGCCCTCCCTTGAAAATAAGTCCTCTCTGAAAATATTGCAACACAGCAGCAGCCTTGAGGTGACCACGCTCACCACCTCCTGCACCTCAAAAATAATAAGATCTCCCCCAAAATAAAGCCAAGTGCTTATTTCAGGGGTGAAAAGAAAATAAGGCCCTGTCTTAATTTCGGGGAAACATGGTAAAACAAAAATGTGGCTCAAGTGAGAATGGAGGATGTTTTCAGGGTGCTGCTGTCTATTTTTGCCCAGCCTGGTCTGAAAGATGGTCTCGGTCAGATTAACAATGCAACTTCTTGGCTTTTCTTGGCTTTCAAGCAGGCCATTAATGAGGAAAAAAAAGCATATGGGGGAGGGAGAGAAATAGGAGAGACCCCAATGGGAGGGACAGATCTTTGGAAAATGGACAGCCGTCTCTGTGCTATAGATCACGCAGAGCTCTCCCCCCCACTCAAAGAGAGACAAAATGGAAACCATTTACGAGAAAACTCCGCCTGAAATGATTTACGACCCTCAGCTCTCTGGAGCCACATCTTGGGGAAGGTCAGCACTGCAGTGGGCAGAGGACGCATCTCTCCCTCCTGCTCTCTGGTTCCCTGCAGGTTCCTTCTGCTGAAAAAGGAGACTTGATCGGATCAAATGGCACATCATAAATTGGATATGGCCTTGATGCAGAACCAGTTTGATGAACCTACCCACATTGACTGCAAAAACCTGTACAACATGTGTCTATGGCAGTGGTGGGATTCAAATTTTTTTTTTACTACCAGTTCTGTGGGTGCGGCTTGGTGGGCAGGGCATGGCTTGGTGGGTGGGATTCAAATCCCAGTGCTACCAGTTCATTCATGCTCACGCATGACGCTTCTGTGCATGTATAGAAGTGTCTGGGCAGGTGGGCGGAGTCTCCTCCTGCCGGGACTACTGGTTTGCCTGAACTGGGTGAAACCAGGAGCAACCCACCTCTGACCCCCCCCCCACTCCTCTTTGGGTCAACCTCTCAAATACTGGAATACTGCTATCATGTCCCCCCTAGTCCTTCTTTTCTCCAGAGTATCAAAACCCGAATCCTGCAAGCATTGTTTTAGTCTCCAAGACTTAAATTATCATAGTTGCTCTTCTTTGCACATTTTACAAAGTCTCAACATCTATTTTGTAATGTGGTGACCAAACCTGGATGCAGTATTCCTTTATAAAATGGTACTAATACTTCCCGTGATTTTTATTCTATAGCCTCTGTTTATACAGCCAAGGATTGTTTGAGCTTTTCTGGCTGTTGCCACACACCACTGGCTGATTTTTAAGGAATCATCCACCATTTCTCGGATAATGTTCTGGGGTTCTATTTCTGTTCTTCAAGAAACATTGAATGATGTAGGCCCAACAACTCTGCTTGGGTAACATCGTGGATGGGCTTCTAACTCTTTTCAGCCACCATGATGGGAGAGACCTGGAAATTATTCCAAGTTCTCCTTCCTCCTTCCATCCCTAGCAGGGTTCCAACATCTAAGGGTCTGTCGCAAAGAAGAGAGGGTCACAGCTGAAAGGATTGGGTTTTAGACTGGAGATAAGTGATGTCATATCCCTCCCCCTCTGTTGAAAGAGGGCTGTTGAATTTTAATATAAATGGTTTCTTTGACCCCTCTTTCAAACAAAAAAAGGTTTCAAAAATATGACTAGGGTAGGTCCTATAGGAACCATTGCAGGGATAGAGTATGTCTATTCTCCAAAACATCTGAAGCAGGGGTGGGTTCCTGCCAGTTCTAACCTCTTCTATAGAAGAGGTTCCACAAATCTACAGTGCCGTTTAGAACTGGTTCCAGCTCCCTCCCCCTGCCCATTCGCACATCATCAAGATGAAGAGCGAGAGGAGGAATTATGGGAGTTGAAGTCCACAAGTCTTAAAGCTTTCAAGTTTGAACACCCCTGGGTTTTTTTTTCCTAAAGGGTTAGGGGTGCAAGGGTCTTGTAACGTGACAGCTTTAAGACTTGCACGCTTCAAATGCCAGAGTTTCTGGTAGCTAAGCTAGAACATTGTTAAGTGATTTTCACCACATTTTACAAGTTGGCCATGCCCACCCAGTCACATGACCGGCAAGCCACTCCCACAAAGCAGGCCACACCTACAGAAGAGGTTCTAAAAAAAATTGAAACCCACCACTGGGCTCAACCTATTCTCCAAAGCACCTGAGGAGGGAAAAGTAACAATGGATGGAAACTAATCAAAGAGAGGACCAAGCTACAACTAAGGAGAAAATTTCCTGACAGTTGGACAATTAATTAGTGGCACAGCTTGCCCCCCAAAGCGTAGAAGCTCCATCATTGGAGGTTTTTTAGAGATTGGGCAACTATTTGTCTTAAATGTTATAGGGTTTCCTGCTTGAGCCAGGGGTTGGATTAGAAGCCCTCCAAGATCCCTTCCTATTCTGTTATTCTGTTAGTCCTAAACAGGCAAACTCTTGTCTGCATTTACTCCAAGATATTTTACAGCCACCATTGAGTGTGGCGCTGCTGGACCTCCTGTCTCCCCGAGACAGGAAACATTGCTGCTGTAACTGATGGGAGTCTTGGGGATTGCTCTCTGGCCGAAGACGCACCGATGCAGAAAAGACATTGGTGTCACCAAGAAGGAAAACATGGCACCCTTCATGAATCAAATCCCAGAATGTCAGCCTCCTTATTGAGATAAATGGCCACCCAGCGGCAGGATGGCAAAAGCATCAGATTCGTTTAAGAATCTGGGGCTAGATCCAGATTTTCTTTGAAGGGGATCAGGCCCTGGAATCAGAAGGGAGCTTGGAAGAGTGTCAATGAGGTTTGCTTTCTTCCCACAGGACAAATATGACTGAAAACCTACCGAGGATTAGCTGTAATTTATTTACAGCTGGGCAGGAATTTTTTTTTCATGCTACCTTTATTATTTTTATAAATAATCAAGGTTGTTGCCTGGATAGTCATTTCTTATGACTTCTAGCCCAATAGTACCATATAAGTGAAGTAGGCTATCACACCAGGTTAAGTACCATGCCAGATTTCTCAAAAAGAAATACCTGAAAATTAGAATATAGAATAACAGAGTTGGAGATCTTCTAGTCCAACCCCCTGCTTAGGCAGGAAACCACTTCAGACAAATGGTTATCCAACATCTTCTTAAAAACCTCCAGTGTTGGAGCATTCACAACTTCTGGAGGCAAGCTGTTCCACTGATTATTTGTTCTAACTGTCAGGAAATCTCTCCTTAGTTCTAGGTTGCTTCTCTCCTTGATTAGTTTTCACCCATTGCTTCTTGTCCTGCCCTCAGGTACTTTGGAGAAGAGTTTGACTTCTTCTTCTCTGAGGCAGCCCCTAAGATATTGGAACACTGCTATCATGTCTCCCCTGGCCCTTCTTTTCATTAAACTAGACATATTCCTACAACTGTTCTTTATATGTTTTAGCCTCCGGTCCCCTAATCATCTTTGTTGCTCTTCTCTGCACTCTTTCTAGAGTCTCATTTTTTGTGTCTGTCTCTGTGTAATTTGATATCTAAAACATTAGCTGGATAGTTGGATGAAGTGAATAATTATACCCCTGTTTACGAGAATATCTTCTGAAAACCATCAACAGAAAACATGGAGAAAAGATTTCCTAGTTCAACCTGGTTCCACCACAAAACCGCGTTCGACTAAAGCGTGCTTGACGAAACCGCGTAGCTGACGTCATCACAGCGCGATGAAAAAAGCACGCTGTGAACGGTAAAGCTAAAATTAACCCCTAAACCTAACCTCCCTAAACCTAACCCTAAACCTAACCCTAAACCTAACCCTTAACCTAACCCTAAACCTAACCCTAAACCTAACCTTTAACCTAACCCTAAACCTAACCCTAACCCTTAACCTAACCCTAACCCTAACCCTAACCCTAACCCTAACCCTAACCCTAACCCTAACCCTAACCCTAACCCTAACCCTAACCCTAAACCTAAACCTAAACCTAAACCTAAACCTAACCCTTACCTTAACTTGAATCGGCTTGCTTTCAAAGCGCTTTTTAAAGGGCCCTTTTTTCTCTGCAGTCGCTGTTGTCGTGCTGCTGCTGATGTCAGCGATGCGGTTTAATCGGGCGCGCTTTAGTGGAGCGTGGTTTTGTCGTTCCACGGTTCAACCTAAACCTCAGCCCTGATTTGGTTCTCAGATTTTGGGAAGGTAGCCCTACCTCCACAATATTGGTTTGATGCAAATGTAAATGATGAGTAGTGTAGGCCATAGTTTTTGGGTATCTGGGTGGCCCTATGGAAGGCATATAAACCCTGTTCTCACAGTGATTATTTTGGTACCAAGAAGGATGACTCTACAAGTTATAAGTTTCTAGTGGAGAAACCATGGTGTCTCCTGGTTGGTGGCTTGCAAACCAAGAGTGGACATCTTTATATCATAAGTGCAATCCTGCATCTTGAACCGAGCAGGAAATTGGATCTGATGATCTCCAGAATCCTTTACCATTGTATTATCCAATGATTATAATACCCTCCACTTGGTACCAATGTTTATTTATTTATTTAGAAATGTTATTTGCTGTCTCGTATCCAATTGTTCTGGCCCAGCCTTCCTTAGAAAGCAGGAAGCGAAGTGTTGGACCTGACAAAACTTCTTTTATTTACACGACTGTGAATTCCTTTCATTCACATTCAGCAAGGCTTTAGCAAACCGTTTTTCAAAGGAATGTTTATCCACACGAACCTTATCTCGTTTGGAGCGCTGCCAGATAACTAGTTTCAAAACACAGGGTGTTAGGAATATAATCTAACGGTTGGGTTGGCAATATATAGATCATGTAACAATGCTATACCTGTTTCTTTAAATCATACTGTAAAACGTGATTGGTTGCTGTTGTCCTCAATCGGTCATAAGAGGGAGCCAGAATGACTGTTAGCTCTCTGTTTGTTAGACGCTGGGCTGATCTGATCTGTGTGTTTTGAAAGCTGGCTGTTAGAAAGTGCTGTGAGCTATTGTAAGTTTCGCAACTGCTAGCAAACTTTGAACACCGGACTGATTGTATGATACTGGACTATGTTATTTGGATTATCCCTTAACTGAAAGATATTGATGACTGAGGCAACACTTGACATAGAATCTCTTATAACCACAAACAGAACTTTCCAATGAATGAATTGTTTCCTGCAAAAGCCCACTTCCTGTTTGTTCCTCTTTTGTTTCCTATGGGAGGGGCCAATCATCTCCAAGGTGTGGCTTTACTCCTACATCAACCCTGCTTTTTCAGTTGTTCTTGTCTTCCGGCATCTCTGCACATACACACACTGGGAACAGGCTCCAGGTGTTCCTCTGCCTCACGCTGTTTAACTCCCTCTCTGCCTTCAACCCAGAGCCCTCGTCTGAGCTTTCCTCAATTCCCAGGGCTGGCCCATTTTCCTCCCCAACCTCCTCACTGTCCAACTCTGCCGCCAGTTCCACTGGCCACCGGTGGGCTACAACACCAAGGTTGAAACAATGGAAACTTTGAGCAGTTACATTTCTAAATCTTTGGGCCATATTTGGCCTCATAGGCTTCTCTTTCAGCCTTTTTCCATCCCTCAAAAAAAAAAAAAACACCCCTTCATTCAACAGGCTCGACTGTTGAAAAGATGCTAGAAGACAAGGAAAATAGAACTTCATAAAAATGAACCGGACTCACGAGAAGCTGATGGAGAACGTTTTTCTTCGCCCTGTTCTTCCGTCCTTTGGCTCAAGACTCTGTTTACCTTTTTTAACCACACGGATACCAGCTCTTTGGAGGTGAGCAGAAGACTCTTTGATTCAGCTGATGGCAGGCTCTAATGAGGATATATGGCTGGCCACCAACTTCATGTATATTTAATGATCTCTGTTAAGGAAGTTTTAGAAGTGCTTCCCCATAGACTCGGTGATGGCATCGTTGTTTACCTGCTAATCCCCTTTTCCTGACAAACCACTTGCAACCATTTTTAATAGCTTGGGGTTTCAGCTGCACCTTTGCAATGGGTAAATGCATTGAATTTGCTGTGGACTCTAGCAATGGGACAGCTTACAATTTGCCTACCCACCAGGGAGTAAAGAAGGGGGGGGAGGAATGGGTAGAATTTGGAATAAATCCAAGGAGTACAGCCAGTATTTGAAGATGGAATCCACCTTGATTGCAAAATATATGCATCTAATACACAACATTCCTAGTTTTGCACTTTTGCATCAAGGTACAAAAACAACATGAGATAGACTTAGGTAAGAGTCTATAGAATAATGACCAGCTATTTCCATCTGACAAGTCACGGAATGGACTTGGATAAATTATGCAGCTGATTTCATGTACTTTTGGCTTAATTTTAGTTGTGATCTGCTTTCCTTTTCAATGTAGATGAGTAAGTGGTTAAGAGGGACGCGATGGCTCAGTGGCTAAGTTTCTAAGTTGTCGATCAAAGGTCGGCAGTTCAGCGGTTTGAATCCCTAATGCCATGTAAATGGAGTGAGCTCTCATTACTTGTCCCAGCTTCTGCCAACATAGCAGTTCAAAAGTGGTTAAAAATGCAAGTAGAAAAATAGGGACCACCTTTGGTGGGAAGGTAACAGCATTCCGTGCGCCTTCGGCATTTAGCCATACTGGCCACATGACCATGGAGACGTCTTCAGACAACACTGGCTCTTCTTTGGCTTTGAGACGGAGATGATCACTGCCCCCTAGAGTTGGGAACGACCAGCACATATGTGCGAGGGAAACCTTTACCTTTTTTAAGTGGTAAAAGACACTGAACGTGTCATCTGAAGTGCTAACAGCCCAGGTTCGAGACCTGGGTTCCTCACCACAGGGTGAGCTCCTCGCCCGAGCGCCTGCTCATCTACCAGTTTGAAATCATGCAAATGCGAGCTGATAAATAGGTACCACTTCAGTAGGTAGGTAACAGCATTCGGTGCCCTTTTGGTGCATAGCCATGCTGGCCCCAGGACCATGGACAGCGCAGGCTCCCTTGGCAAAGAAATGAAGATGGACACGGTGCCCTAGAGACAGAAACCACTGGGCAGGGAAACCTTTACCTTTCAATTAAGTCCACTTAACATAATTGTTCCCCATGTGTTTTGTGATCTCCCTTCCGTCGCATGAAGATACTTTTCAGCAGCAACTTTGGGAGGGCCCTTTATTCTGCATACATCAATAAATCTAAACTCTGGGAAAGAATGTCCACTAGACATGGGAGCGCAGCGGGTGCCAAGGGTAGAATGTCTGCATGCAGGGTCAGCTCCCCTGAACCCTATGTGGGTCATGGCTGTGTTATACCATTCTAGGGCATGTTTAATTTTTAAAACCTAAAAATTCTACGGCATGTTTAAGTGCTTCAGAAGCTGGGAGGCTGACTTTTTTTTCTTTTGGATTTCAAAGCCTTGTATCTGGGGATATAGAAAGCAGTGGCCCCAGCCACAGTGGCATGTCCCCTCCCTCCCTCCTTCCCTCCCTCCCTCCCCACAGCCTCCCTCCCTCCCTCCCTCCCCCACCGCTAAGACTGCACTGGAAAAGCAGGGGAAGTTGTGTCTGAGTCTAATGGCCCAGGGAAAGCCATTATAAAAGGAAGACTTGAGGTTACAGAAAACTTTATTGCTGCCTGTAGAGACATCAGGTCTGTGATTTCAGGATTAGTCAGGGTTTTCGAGGTGAGCCCTACTTGTGCTGGGAAGCCCATTTGGGGTTCTTCCAAAATAATCACGGGGGTGGGGTGGGGTGGGGTGGGGTGGGGAGGGCATGGGAGGAGGAAACAGGATGGGGAGAAAAAGTGATCCTAACCAGGACAGGACAAAAAGGGGTTTTTTTCCCCACTACTGTTCCTCATTCTGGTTGCAGGGATTTTTGTTTTGGGGATTTATTGGGAAAGAGAACGTTTTGGAAAAAATGTTCCTAGTGCTAGATGTGGTGAAGGGCCCTTGGTGGTTTCTGGGTTTGGTGGGGTTTCTTTTGAGGACGTTTCTTTACCCAAACTAGGTGACGTCATCAGTGCCGTTGATGAGCACTGACCACTAGCACTGATGACATTACCTAGTTCGGCTCATGAAACGTCCACTGAGCCGCTGCACTTTAAAACTGACCACTTCATCTTCCTCACCTAAACATCTGTGGCTGCTTGTCGTTCATTGTTGGCTTATATCTTCAGAATGGGGGCATCGTGGTTCCTTTCCTGTGCCCGCAAACCTGTATTTTCATCCCAATCAATGAAGGTTAATCGAGAACGGCTTTTTTTTTTTACATGTCAAAGCTGCTCTCTGCCAAAATCAATGGCAGTCATTTCTACTGAAAGCATTGTCCCAAAATGATTGGATAACCATTTGTCTGCCTAAGCAGGGGGTTGGACTAGAAGACCTCCAAGATCCCTTCCAACTCTGCTATTCTATTCTATTCTTTCATTCTAATATCTATTCTATTCTTTCATTCTAATATCTATTCTATTCTTTCATTCTAATATCTATTCTATTCTATTCTTTCATTCTAATATTTATTCCATTCTTTCATTCTAATATCTATTCTACTCTATTCTTTCATTCTAATATCTATTCTATTCTATTCTTTCATTCTAATATCTAATCTGTTCTATTCTTTCATTCTAAGATCTATTTTGTTCTATTCTTTCACTCTAATATATTCCATTCTTTCATTCTAAGATCTATTTTATTCTATTCTATTCTTTCATTCTAATATCTATTCTGTTGTATTCTTTCACTTTAATATATTCCATTCTTTCATTCTAATATCTATTTTATTCTACTCTATTCTTTCATTCTAATATCTATTCTATTCTTTCATTCTAATATCTATTCTGTTCTATTCTATTCTTTCATTCTAAGATCTATTCTGTTCTGTTCTGCTCTAGTCTAGTCTACTCCAAATCAGTGTATGACTGTTCATGTGGGGTCCTGAGAAATTAAAAGCCAAAACTTCTACCTGGAAATCCCTATCACAACAGAGAGCAGCTTACCCTAAGCGATGAGGATTGACACAAGCAAACACACTGAAAAGGCTCAATGGCAAGACAGTGGCTGATTGATCTTTGGGGGTTTTAATGGGACCCCAGAGAGATTGGCTGTTGCTTTTCTCTTCCAGAAGGTGGGGCCATAGTAGCAGAGAGAGAACACATAGAAGAAGGGACCAGCTAGTTAAGTATTGCAAGAGTTGGGTGTCTCTAGTATGTTGTAGCAAAATAAGGGAATTCTTAACAGGTAATTCTCAACTTACAACAGTTCATTTAGTGACTGTTTGAAGTTACAACAGCACTGAAAAAAATACAAATTTATGACCATTTGTCACACTTGCAACACTTGCAAGCATTCCCAGGGTCACGTGATCAAAATTCAAACACTTGGTAACCGACTCATATTTATGACGGTTGCAGTATCCCATGGTCATGTGATCCCCTTTTGCGACCTTCTGATGAGAAAAGTCAATGGGGAAGTCAAATTCACTTAACAACCATGTTACTAACTTAACAACTGCAGTGATTCCCTTAACCCGGGTGTCAGCAACCCGCAGCTCCGAAGCAGCATACGGCTCTTTCGTCCCCCTGCAGTGGCTCCATCTTGGCTGAACCAACCAATGGCTGGCCCCAGCCCTCAACCTCCCCTTCCAGTCACTCCTCACCTAGCATGAGGAGAGAGAGAGACAGAGAGAGAGAGACAGAGAGAGAGACAGAGAGAGATGAGACAGAAACACACAGAGCGAGACACATAGAGAGAGAGAGACACACACACACACAGACACACAGATGAGACAAAGACAGAGAGAGAGACACAGAGAAAGACACACACACACACAGAGACACACACACACACACAGAGAGAGAAACAAAGAGAGATGAGACAGAGAGAGAGACACACACACACAGAGACAGAGACACAGAGAGAAACAGAGAGAGAGACAGACAGAGAGAGATGAGAGACAGAGACACACAGAGACACACAGAGACAGAGAGAGAAACACAGAGAGATGAGACAGAGATACACACAAAGAGAGAGACAGAGAGAGAGACAGATAGAGACAGAGAGAGACAAGAGACAGAGAGAGACAGAGAGAGATAAGAAAAGGAGAAAGAGAGACAGAGAGAGACAGAGAGAGAAACACAGAGAGATGAGACAGACACACACACACAGAGAGACAGAGAGAATGACAGAGAGAGAGAGAGAGAGAGAGAGAGAGAGAGAGAAAGAGAGATAGAGAGAGACAGAGACACACAGAGAGATGAGAGACAGAGACACACAGAGAGAGAAACACAGAGATGAGACAGAGACACACATAGACAGAGAGAGAGACACAGAGACACACACACACACACACAGAAAAACAAAGAGAGATGAGACAGAGAGAGAGACAGAGAGAGAGACACACAGAGAGAGACAGAGACACAGAGAAACAGAGAGAGAGAGACAGAGAGAGATGAGAGACAGAGACACAGAGAGAGAGACAGAGACAGAGAGAGAAACACAGAGAGATGAGACAGAGACACACACAAAGAGAGAGACAGAGAGAGAGACAGATAGAGACAGAGAGAGACAAGAGACAGAGAGAGACAGAGAGAGATAAGAAAAGGAGAAAGAGAGACGAGAGACACAGAGAGAGAAACACAGAGAGATGAGACAGAGACACACACACAGAGAGACAGAGAGAATGACAGAGAGAGAGACAGAGAGAGAAAGAGAGATAGAGAGAGACAGAGAGACAGAGAGAGATGAGAGACAGAGACACACAGAGAGAGAAACACAGAGATGAGACAGAGACACACATAGACAGAGAGAGAGACACAGAGAGACACACACACACACACAGAAAAACAAAGAGATGAGACAGAGAGAGAGACAGAGAGAGAGACACACAGAGAGAGACAGAGACACAGAGAAACAGAGAGAGAGAGACAGAGAGAGATGAGAGACAGAGACACAGAGAGAGAGACAGAGACAGAGAGAGAAACACAGAGAGATGAGACAGAGACACACACAAAGAGAGAGACAGAGAGAGAGACAGATAGAGACAGAGAGAGACAGAGAGAGATAAGAAAAGGAGAAAGAGAGACGAGAGAGACAGAGAGAGAAACACAGAGAGATGAGACAGAGACACACACACAGAGAGACAGAGAGAATGACAGAGAGAGAGACAGAGAGAGAAAGAGAGATAGAGAGAGACAGAGACACACAGAGAGATGAGAGACAGAGACACACAGAGAGAGAAACACAGAGATGAGACAGAGACACACATAGACAGAGAGAGAGACACAGAGAGACACACACACACACACAGAAAAACAAAGAGAGATGAGACAGAGAGAGAGACAGAGAGAGAGACACACAGAGAGAGACAGAGACACAGAGAAACAGAGAGAGAGAGACAGAGAGAGATGAGAGACAGAGACACAGAGAGAGAGACAGAGACAGAGAGAGAAACACAGAGAGATGAGACAGAGACACACACAAAGAGAGAGACAGAGAGAGAGACAGATAGAGACAGAGAGAGACAAGAGACAGAGAGAGACAGAGAGAGATAAGAAAAGGAGAAAGAGAGACGAGAGAGACAGAGAGAGAAACACAGAGAGATGAGACAGAGACACACACACAGAGAGACAGAGAGAATGACAGAGAGAGAGACAGAGAGAGAAAGAGAGATAGAGAGAGACAGAGACACACAGAGAGATGAGAGACAGAGACACACAGAGAGAGAAACACAGAGATGAGACAGAGACACACATAGACAGAGAGAGAGACACAGAGAGACACACACACACACAGAAAAACAAAGAGAGATGAGACAGAGAGAGAGACACACAGAGAGAGACAGAGACACAGAGAAACAGAGAGAGAGAGACAGAGAGAGATGAGAGACAGAGACACAGAGAGAGAGACAGAGACAGAGAGAGAAACACAGAGAGATGAGACAGAGACACACACAAAGAGAGAGACAGAGAGAGAGACAGATAGAGACAGAGAGAGACAAGAGACAGAGAGAGACAGAGAGAGATAAGAAAAGGAGAAAGAGAGACGAGAGAGACAGAGAGAGAAACACAGAGAGATGAGACAGAGACACACACACAGAGAGACAGAGAGAATGACAGAGAGAGAGACAGAGAGAGAAAGAGAGATAGAGAGAGACAGAGACACAGAGAGAGATGAGAGACAGACACACAGAGAGAGACAGAGACACAGAGAGAAACACAGAGATGAGACAGAGACACACATAAAGAGAGAGACAGAGAGAGAGACAGACAGAGAGAGACAGAGAGAGACAAGAGACAGAGACAGAGAGAGACAGAGAGAGATAAGAAAAGGAGAAAGAGAAAGAGAGACAGAGAGAGACAGAGAGAGAAACACAGAGAGATGAGACAGAGACACACACAAAGAAAGAGACAGAGAGAGAGAGAGACAGACAGAGAGAGACAGAGAGAGACAGAGACACAGAGAGATATGAGAGACAGAGACACACAGAGAGAGATAGAGACAGAGAGAGAAACACAGAGAGATGAGACAGAGACACACACAAAGAGAGAGACAGAGAGAGAGACAGAGACAGACAGAGACAGACAGAGACAGAGAGAGATAAGAAAAGGAGAAAGAGAGACAGAGAGAGACAGTAACTAACTAACTAACTAACTAACTAACTAACTAACTAACTAAAATCTTGAGGAGGGTGGCTTGTAGAAGGCTTCTATACAATTTCATCAGACCAATAATCATCCAATGCCCCCCTCCTCTCTGTTTGCTGTTGAAATGAAGTAGTGTTTTGAGTGTATGTTAGCAGCATGGAGATGGGGGGGCGGGGAGCTAGTGAAACACAGGAGGAGGGGGGGCAGAAAGTGGAAGCAACAACTAAACCCTTGTAAGAGGCCTTTGTGATATTACATTGCACTTATCTGCTGCCTTTAAAAAAAATGCCCTGTGGGTATAAGCACTGAAAGCAAGTAATTGCAGAAACTTTCCCTGCCCTGCTTGACAGCTGACATTGGCTCACGTGACCCCCATGCGGGTCCCAGCATGAGACATCAGCCAGCCAGCCAAGACCCCCCCTCCTCTCAGATCTCTGGCACGGAGCCCTGGCAGCTGGCTTGTGGGTGGGCAAGGTGGGCTTGCTTGGGGAGAGGTTGGCTGAATGAGGTTTTTCATAGCCTTGGAAGGAAGTGAGCTACCTGCCTGCTTCTAGGATGCTGCCCTCAGAGGAGAGCTGGGGAAGGAGGTGGCACGATGGCAAAACAGGCCCAAGCTTGGCCAACGGAGGAAAACACCCATCTATCCCATGCAAGCTGGCAAACAGATGGGAATCTGGCTGGTGGCAGAATGATCCTGTTGCTTATTGTTTTTTTAAAAAATTAGTTTATCAAAATATAAAATACAGAAATACAAAGTAAAATGAAAACTATGGGGACATAGGGGAGGAAAGGATTTTTTTATATATATAATAAAATATAGCTGGGAGGGACCTTAAAGGTCTTCTAATCCAGCCCCCTGCTCAAGCAGGAGAACATATACAATTTCAGATAAGTGGCTGTCTAGACGCTTCTTAAAAACTTCCAGCGATGGTAAAGATAAAAGTTCCCCTCGTACATATGTGCTGGTCGTTCCCGACTCTAGGAGGCGGTGCTCATCTCCGTTTCAAAGCCGAAGAGGCAGCGCTGTCTGAAGATGCCTCCGTGGTCATGTGGCCGGCATGACTAAATACCAAACGCGCACGGAACGCTGTTATCTTCCCACCAAAGGTGCTTCCTATTTTTTACTTGCATTTTTTGCGTGCTTTCAAACTGCTAGGTTGGCAGAAGCTGGGACAAGTAACAGGAGCTCACTCCGTAACATGGCACTAGGGATTCGAACCACTGAACTGCTGACCTTTCTGATCAACAAGCTCAGCGTCTTAGCCACTGAGCCACCGTGCCCCTTATAAATGTATCGTCAATCACAAAGACACACCCATCTTGTAAACTACCCCAAGTTTCATGCTTTGGATTAGCTTTTCATGGTTCAGTTGCTAAATTGTGTCCAAGTCTTTGCAACCCCATGGACTACAGCACATCAGGTTCCCCTCTCCTTCACCATCTCCCAGAGTTTGCTCCACTTTCATGCTCATTGCACCAATGACACTATCTAACCATCTCATCCTCCGCCATCCCCTGCTCCTTTTGGTCTTCCATCTTTCCCAGCATCAGGGTCATCTCCAAGGAGTCCTCTCTTCTCATGAGGTGGCCAAAGTATTTGAGCTTCAGCTTCATTACATATACATATATATCCCTCCAAAGAATTGGTTTGTCTAACAGGGATGAATTTCTAAATTCTGCTGCTCAAGTATGCATTCGACCACCTAACATCAGCCACTGAGCCACCATTTATGATGGAGCACCAGTGGTGGGTTTCAAAAATTGTTCGAACCTATTCTGTGGGTGTGGCCTCCTTTGTGGGAATGGCTTGCCACCCATGTGACCGGATGGGAGTGGCTTGCCGCCCATGTGTCCGGATATGAAGATGCCGACGACACTTGTCAGAACCACCTTAAATTACCTCACACACAGCACCGGCATGCATAAGAATATGATGTAAACTTGTTTTTTAAAAGGCATCTTTGGTTTGCGTTAAAACAACTTCAACACACGCAATATTCTGATTGCACCACAAACGCAGTAGTCATCCTTACCTTTCACAGAGGCACTGAGTTTTATAAATATGAGCATGATAGTGTAGAATAATCATATCCAAGGACCAGTGGTGGGTTTCAAAAAATTTTGGAACCTCTTCTGTAGGTGTGGCCTGCTTTCCGGGTCCACTGGGGGAACCTCTTGTAACCGGTTCGGTAGATTTGACAAACCGGTTCTACCAAATAGGTGCGGACTGGTAGGAACCCACCTCTGTGGAGCACCCACAATTTCTGAAGGCAAGCTGCACCACTGTACCCACCATTGGGACGTTTCTCCTTAATTCCAGGTTGCTGGAATTGAGGAAGCGGAAGAGCAAAAACCTGTAGGGTTAAGGGGAGAAGAAAAAGAAAAGCATTGACTTCTGATTCCTTTTGGCGCCATAGAATAACAACACACAAGCTCAAATTTTTACTTTTACATAGTAATGTGTAGCTAGCAACAACGAGCCTATCTAGGCTGCAAAACCCAAAAGATCCTCTCGCAATTCGGGCGATTAGAAACCTGAATGAGAAAGCGTTGTTTGCCACAAGATGGGCAGTAAATAAATTCAATAAAAATAATTAAATAAATTAGAGATGCTCCCCTCCTATTACTTTTGAGAGCCATAAAATATCGCAATGGAGGACAGGAGCGCAGGCATGGTTCTCAAGTCCAGAATTTGACCTTCGCTGAATAACCTTGATCATTAAAAGACCCCCTGGTTTAGTTCTGCCTCCCCTTAAGACCTGACCCTTTTCTTCCTAACCTCCTCCAGATGCTGATTTTTATTCCAGGCTCACTGACTCCTGTCCCTCCGGATGCCAGAGTGATTGTCTCCAGTGGAAAGATCTGCTTTTTGAAAATCCACTGGCTGTGACCAGCATACAGGGGAAGGCTGGAGAGTCTGTAACCTATTCTGCTTCCCTGCATGGCCGGAATGGAATGGACAGCATTAGGTGGGGGAGGCAGAGATGACCAGTTTCTCTTGGCTAAATATACCTTGTTTTCCCGAAAATGCAACCTACCCTGAAAATAAGTCCTAGCTTGATTTTTACACGTGTGCCCAATATAAGCCCTACCCCCAAAATAAGCCATTACTTGTCCCAGCTTCTGCCAACCTAGCAGTTCAAAAGCATTTCCTCATGCCAGCCACACGACCATGACATGACCCGAAAAATGCGCGCACGACAAAAGCGTGCCGACAAAACTGCGGCGAGAAAACCGCGAGTTTGAAATCGCGCCCACAACAGCGTGCACACAACAGCGCGCCAACAAAAGCGCGATTAGGTTAAGATAAGGGTCAGGGTTAGGGTTAGGGTTAGGGTTAGGTTCAGGGTTAGGGTTTAGATTTAGGGTTAGGGTTAGGGTTAGGGTTATGGTTATTACCTTGTTTTCACATTGTTTGTTGATGGCGCACTTTTGTCAGCGCGTTGTTGTCGGCGCACTGTTGTGGACGTGATTTCAAACTCGTGGTTTTCTTGCCGCATTTTTGTCGGCGCGCTTTTGTCGTGTGCGCATTTGTTGGTGAACTGACCACGAAGGCTTCTTTGGACAGCACTGTCTCTTCAGCTTTGACATGCAGATGAGCACCGCCCCCTAGAGTCATGAACGATTAGCACATATGTGCGAGGGGAACCTTTACCTTTGCCTTACCTGTAGTAGATCTGTGATGGTATTTGGGGCTTGCAATTCCTACTCTCAGATTCTGGCTACCTATTTCCAAGGAACTTTGGCCTGGAGAAGTTAAGAGAAATTGGAAGTCGAAGTGTGCAATTTTAGGACTGGACTCAGCCTTTCCTTTGGACCCGATGGCACTGAATCAGTTTCAAAAAAATTTCGAACCTACTCTATGGGTGTGGCCTCCTTTGTGGGAGTGGCTTGCCGGCCATGTGACCTGGTGGGAGTGGCTTGCCGGCCATGTGTTTTCTTTCTCTCTCTCTCCCTCTCCCTCCCTCCCTCCCTCTCTCTCTCTCTCATTCCTTCCTTTTGTCTCTCTGTCCCTTTTTCCTTTTTTTTCTTTCATCTCTCTCTTTTCTTTCTTTTTTTCTTTATTTATTTCTTCCTTTCTTTCTCTTTCTCTGTGTGAGTTTGTCTGTGTGTGTGTGTGTGTGTGTGTCAGTGGTGGGTTTCAAATTTTTTGGGAACCCCTTCTGTAGGTGTGGCCTGCTTTCTGGGTCCATTGGTGGAACCTCTTCTAACCGGTTCAGTAGATTTGACGAACCGGTTCTGCTGAACTGGTGCAAACTGGTAGGAACCCACCTCTGCACTGAATCCTGCCATTTTGAATTGAATTGAAGACAGGAAATAAATGCTATCAAATAGGCATAACACCTCCCCCCACCTCTCCTCCAAGTCCAGCTTTGATGTGACCCTTCATCTCCCTAATATATGACCTTTGGCTATAAAACAAGTCCTTCTCTGATGCTTGCCTTCTGCCTCCTGCAGTTTATGGCTATTTAGCAGCCCCAATTAGAGCTATCCGATCATTACCAATTAGTAGGTTATGGATTGACGTTTTGCTAAGCAACCATTCCTTCATCTGTTTAATAAACCACAACCGTCTAGGTTCATGACACACTACGAGAGAGACTTTTGGAAAATAAAATAAAATAAAAACTCTAAACCACATTAGCCCGTCTAGTCAAAACAAATAATAATACATTATCACGTAGCCTGCTGTAGGAATCAGTCCCAAGTGGTTGATGACATCACAGGCACTCTGCTAGTTTTTTCTTAACTCTGTACTTGTGTATGTGCGATTTTAAAACACTGGTGCTAGGAGTAGCCTTGAGCCAAATGAGACTCAAGGCAAAAAGGAAGATTTGTACCAGTGGTGGGATTCAATTTTTTTTACTCCTGGTTCTGTGGGCGTGGCTTGGTGGGTGTGGCATGGCTTGGTGGGCGTGGCAGGGGATGGATACTGTAAATCTCCGTTCCCTCCTACTCCAGGGGAAGGATACTGCAAAATCCCCATTTCCTCTCGATCAGCTGGGACTCGGGAGGCAGAGAATAGATGGGGCGGGGCCAGCCAGAGGAAGTATTTACCAGTTCTCCGAACTACTCAAATTTTCCGCTATGGGTTCTCCAGAACTGGTCAGAACCTGCTGAATACCATCTCTGATTTGTACCCATTCTGGTCATCAACTCTTGGCAATGCTCTGCAATCTTTCTACTGCTTTGTAGCCCGCAGGTAGTCCTCGACTTACAACAGTACTTTTAGTGACCTTTCAATGTTACAATGGCAGTGAAGAAAGTGACTTGTGACCATTTTTCACACTTGCAACCGTTGCAGCTTCCCCCATGGGATCAAAATTCTTGGCAACTGATTCTTCTTTACGGAGAAGCCAGATTCATTTAACAACGACATTGCTAATTTAATAACTGCAGCGATTCCCTTAACAACAGTGTGGCAAGAAAGTTCGTAAAAGTGGGCAAAATTCACTTAGCAACTCTGTCCCTTAGCAACAGACATTTTGGGGGTCAATTGTGGTTGTAAGTAGAGGACTAACTGTATTTCACAACATCCATCCATGTCTGTCCAGTAGAGCTGAGTAAATCTCAGTTTAGAGACTTGATCCGATGTGATCCATTCTATGAATTGAGCCAACATTCCTTAGAAAATCAAAGCAGGCATCTAACGAGATGCTTTCTGGGGGGTTTTAATCCATGAACAGAACTCCTTTTCCCCCAAACTGATTCAGGAAATGCTACCAACGTTTTAATTCTGGCAACATCAATGGCTGAAACTAAATTTAAGATTCAAATTAGGACTGATCTGCTCATCCACAATGCTGATTGGACTCTAGTTCTCTAAGAGTGCACTAAGATCTGTATAGGTGATTTACAATGACCTGTGTTTTCTTGGAGAATTTCAGCAGCCTTTGAACATTTCCTGCTAAACTAAGACATATAAAGGTCAAGCCAGCCAACCATATGACCATCGCCAGTTTGATGAGTGAAATCAAGCTGTAGTATAGCTTTTGCACCATTAAAGGAGAATATCTGTAGCTCAGGGTTGAAAGAGGAAGTCCTTGGTGCTCTCTGAGCTTGTTTGTTTAATTGCGGTCATTTCATTACCCAAACTAGAGAACATCATCATACAGTAACACCTGATGTTGTTACCAAGTCTGGGTACTGAGACGTCTGCAATCACATTTGATTTGATTTTGATTTGATTTGTCTTGTATGCCGCCCACTCCCGAAGGACTCCGGGCGGCTCACAATAGACAAGGGAAAGGGGGAAAACTAGACAAAGACAACACTTTAAAAACAAAACCACAGCATTCACAATTTCCGTGGGGCTGGATATTTCACAGCCCCCCCCCGGCCTGCTGGAGCAGCCAGGACTTGGTGGCTTTGCGGAAGGCCGGAAGGGTAGTAAGGGTCCGGATCTCGACAGGGAGATCATTCCAGAGGGCTGGAGCTGCAACAGAGAAGGCTGTCCCCCAGGGGGTCGCCAGCCAACATTGGCTGGCAGATGGAATCCGGAGACCTAACCTGTGAGATCTAATTGGTCTGAGGGAGGTAATCGGCAGGAGGCAGTCTCTCAGGTACCCAGGTCCGATGCCATGTAGGGCTTTATAGGTAGCAACCAGCACCTTGAAGCGGATTCGGAGACTAATGGGTAGCCAGTGCAGCTCACGGAGGATAGGTGTGACGTGGGTGTACCTGGGTGCACCCACAATCGCTCGCGCGGCTGCGTTCTGGACTAACTGAAGTCTTCGAACACTCTTCAAGGGCAGCCCCATGTAGAGCGCATTACAATAATCCAGTCTTGAGGTCACAAGCGCCCCCCTCCCCAACAAGGCTCTGTGCTCTCTCCACTTCTCTTTATATACCAATGACGGCATCTCAAATGATCCTTCTGCTAAACTACTGAAGTTTGCAGATGATACAACAGAGATTGGTCTCATTTGAGACAAAAATGAAACCAGGTATAGACAGGAGGTTGAACAACTAACCTGGACCAGAACAATCTGGAACTGAAACACTCAAAACAGGAGAAATGGTGGTAGACTTTAGGAGAAACCCTCCCACACTACCACCTCTTACAATACTAGACAACACAGTATCAACCTTCAAATTTCTAGGTTCTATCATATCTCAAGACCTCAAATGGACACCTAACATCAAAAATGTCATCAGTAAAGCACAACAAAGAACATTCTTTCTTCACCAACTCAGAAAGCTCAAACTGCCCAAGGAGCTGCAGGTATAGTTCTACAGAGGAATGATAGAGTCTGCCATCTGCACCTCTATAACTGTCTGGTTTGGTTCTGCAACCCAACAAGACAGACACGGACTTCAGAGGAGAATCAGAACTGCAGAAAAAACAATGGCTACCAACCTGCCTTCCATTGAGGAGCTGTACACTGCACGAGTCAACAAGAGGGCTGTGAAAATATTTACAGACCCCTGGCATCCTAGACATAAATTGTTTCAACTCCTACCCTCAAAACGACACCATAGAGCATTGCACACCAGAACAACTAGACACAAGGACAGCTTTTCCTGAACTCCATCGACTCTGCTAAACCAACCATTCCCTCAACACTGTCAAACTATTTACTAAGGTTGCATTACTAGTACTATTAATCTTCTCATCCTTCCTATCACTCATCGCCTCCCATTTATGACTGCATGACTGTAACTTTGTTGCTTGTTTCCTTACAATTTATATTGATTGTTTCCTAGCATGATTTGATTGCTTATTTGTACCCTATGACTATCATTACATGTTGTACCTTATGGCTATAGAGGGACATGACCTCCCCCAGGGATGGCATGCCTCCCTCTGGCAAGAAAGAGACACCCCCCCCCATAGGTATTTCATGGGACATTATATTCGGAAGATTTTTTATTTATTTATTTTTGTTATCTGAGTTGCCACTGTTTTATTTCTCCATTATTATTTTAAATACATTGTGCATTTTGAATAGTCACCATTCTGCCTGGAAGAATTAAATAGTGCATGTATCTCAATTCAGATAGTACCCAAAGCGGTGCATCAATTAAATAATTGTGATGTCTTACCATCCCATAGACCCATCTTATTTTACAACAATCCTACTTCTTCTTCCTTCCTTCCCTCCTTCCTTCCCTCCTTTCTTCTCTCCTTCTCTCCTTCCTTCCTTCCCTCCTTCCTTCCCTCCCTCCTTCCCCCTTCCCTCCCTCCTTTCTTCTCTCCTTCTCTCCTTCCCACCTTCCTTCCCTCCTTCCTTCTTTCCTTCTCTCCTTCCTTTCCTCCTTCCTTCCCTCCTTCCTTCCCCCCTTTTTTCTCTCCTTCATTCCCTCCTTCCTTCTCTCCTTTCTTCTCTCCTTCCCTCCTTCCTTCCCTCCTTCCTTCCCTCCTTTCTTCTCTCCTTCTCTCCTTCCTTCCCTCCTTCCTTATATTCGGAAGATTTTGATGGGGGAAAAGATGAGGAAAAAATACTACGATTTATATTGATTGTTTCCTACTATAATTTGGTTGCTTATTTGTACCCTATGACTATCATTAACTGTTGTACCTTATGATTTGTGATGAATGTATCTTTTCTTTTATGTACACTGAGAGCATCTGCCCCAAAGACAAATTCCTTGTGTGTCCAATCACACTTGGCCAATAAAGAATTCTATTCTATTCTATTCTATTCTATTCTATTCTATTCTATTCTATTCTAGAAAACAACCAAGCTGAAAGAGCACCTAGGACCTCACAGTCATCCTCCTCTTCCCCCTTCCCCACCATTCCCCTTTCTTCTGGCACTGATGTTGTTACCTGGCACTGATGTTTGCCTAATGAAACATCTGCAAGAAAACAGCCAAACTCAAAGGATATCATGGACCCCTTATATCTTTTGTGCCAAGTTGACCATTCTTGGCAGTCCCTCTGCTGCTCCTCCATTAGCCCAGATGGAGGAAGAAACTAGGATTAGCCATCATGGGAATTTGGGGCTGATGGGGACGGGAGATTACTCCCTGTTAGTCTCCTTTCCAAAGCAACTCATCTGCATTTCTCTCGCTGGTTTATTTTTCAAAGCCCACGTTTCCATTTCCTCCTCATTGCAAGCCTTTGGCTACTCACCAGCTTGCATTCAAGGAATTGCTGAAGGATGGATCAAGTGACCGGACTTGGCATTGTTTGGTGGCTGCATCCCCCAAGAGCCCCCCAGCTGCCTCTCTGCTCACGGGTCCTTGGGCCAGAGATCATGTTACGCCGCCTTTGCAACATGGCTGGCTTCTTTTATTCAACCAATGCAGATTTCCTTCTCGGGCACAGGTTGCACTTGCTCAGAGGCAGCCTGGGAAGGTGGATAGATAACACAGGGAGGCTGGCAGAGAGGGGCATTAATCAACAATAAGAAGCAGCGTAAATCACTCTGGGTAAATCATTAGGGTCTGGACAGTACACAGAGAGAAACCACTTCAAGAACTCTTCTCTTCTCCCGTAATGCTTTATATAGTGAAAAGCCAAGCACACATGGATTCCCGTCAGAGGAAGTCTGTAGGGGTATTAAACAACCACTTTCCTGAAACTGAATAACAGGGAACTTCTGCAGAATTAGCTCGGCAGTGTTCCCATATCTCAGGGGCTGCCACAAAGAAGATGGGGTCAACTTATTTCTCCCAAGCACCTGAAGGTAGGCAGTGGTGGGTTTCAAAAATTGTTCGAACCTACTCTGTGGGTGTGGCCTCCTTTGTGGGAGTGGCTTGTTGCCCATGTGACAGGAGGGGAGTGGCTTGCCACCCATGTGACCAGATGGGAGTGGCTTTCCGCCCATGTGACTGGATATGAAGATGCCGACGACACTTGTCAGAACCACCTTAAATTACCTCACACACAGCACTGGCATGCATAAGAATAGGATGTAAACTTGTTTTTTAAAAGGCATCTTTGGTTTGCATTAAAACAACTTCAACACACGCAATGTTCTGATTGCACCACAAACGCAGGAGTCATCCTTACCTTTCACAGAGGCACTGAGTTTTATAAATATGAGCATGATAGTGTAGAATAATCATATCCAAGGACCAGTGGTGGGTTTCAAAAAACTTTGGAATCTCTTCTGTAGGTGTGGCCTGCTTTCCGGGTCCACTGGTGGAACCTCTTCTAACTGGTTCGGTAGATTTGATGAACCAGTTCTACCGAATAGGTGCGAACTGGTAGCAACCCACCACTGAAGGTAGGGCAAGAAGCATTGATGGAAACTAATCAAGGAGAGAAGCAATTTAGGACTAAGGAGAAATTAGTTCTGAGGGTGAGAACAATTAATCCGTGAAACAGTTTGCCTGCAGAAGTTGTGAGTGCTCCAATATTGGAGGTTTTTAAAAAGAGATTGGACAGCCATTTGTCTGAAATGGTATAGGGTCTCCTGCTTGAGCAGAGGTTGGACTAGAATAGCAACCCACAGCTCTGGAGCTGCATGTGGCTCTTTCAGCCCTCTGCTGTGGCTCCCTGTTGCTGGTCGGCTTCACAATTAATAGGGCTTTTGGTTAGGATCAGTAAAGGAAAAAGGATGCCACATTAGGAGGAGATTCTATGGTGGAGGAACCGGACTTCCGGTCATTGAATGGGGGGCTTCCAGTTAGAACCTTTGCGGCTCTTTAAGTGTTTAAGGTGGCCAACCCATGGACTAGAAGACCACCAAGGTCACTTCCAAGTCTTTTATTCTGTTCTTTTGAAAAAGTGAGGGAAGACCTGAAGGATCAGTTTGGGAGCAAGCATCCTGGTGAAGTTCTGTTTTTGTGTTTTAACACTGGCTCGATGACACAAAATCCATCAAATCTAAACTACAGCCTTCATATTTCCCAATCCGGATAGATGCTGACTGGCTTCGAATATTTTAGAGTTCTCAGGAAAAAAAAATCAATGTGCTGAATCAGATTCTCAATTCTGAATGAAGCATAGGTGACTTGAAACTGATCAAGGAGAGAACTAACCAAGAATTAAGGAGACATTTCCTGACCGAACAATCAACAAATAAAACAAGTTGCCTTCAGAAGTTGTGGGCTCTTCAACACTGAAGGTTTTTAAGAAGATACTGGATAGCCTTTTGTCTGAAATTGTGTAGAGTTTCCTGCTTGAGCAGGGTTGGACTAGAAGACCTCCAAGGTCCTTTTCAACTCTGTTATTCTGTTATCTATTATATCTGATAGCCTGTTATTAATATACAGAAAGAGGCTATTCTCTGCCCCCCAAATCCAGAGGTGGGTTCCTACCAGTTCACACCTATTTGGTAGAACCGGTTCGTCAAATCTACCGAACCGGTTAGAAGAGGTTCCACCAGTGGACCCGGAAAGCAGGCCACACGTACAGAAGAGGTTCCAAAAATTTTTGAAACCCACCACTGGTCCTTGGATATGATTATTCTACACTATCATGCTCCTATTTATAAAACTCAGTGCCTCTGTGAAAGGTAAGGATGACTACTGCGTTTGTGGTGCAATCAGAACATTCCGTGTGTTGAAGTTGTTTTAACGCAAACCAAAGATGCCTTTTAAAAAACAAGTTTACATCATATTCTTATGCATGCCAGTGCTGTGTGTGAGGTAATTTAAGGTGGTTCTGACAACTGTTGTCGGCATCTTCATATCCGGTCACATGGGCGGCAAGCCACTCCCATCCGGTCACATGGGCTGCAAGCCACTCCCACAAATGAGGCCACACCCATAGAGTAGGTTTGAACAATTTTTGAAACCTACCACTACCCAAATCCAATCTATTTTCTGAATGGATCAACTTAATTTGAACCAAATCAGAGATTCAGAATCAACAATTCATATTGGGCAGGATCCAATCCACACACACCCTAATACTTTTTGATTGGAAGCTGCCCAGAGTTGTTTGAAGATAATAGATGGCTATTATAAATGTTTTAAACAAATAAATAATATGGGGAGGGTCTATCTAGAGAACTTCCTTAGAAAACCCTTTGAAATCCCTGTGTTTTCTGACAGGTGAGGAGTTTTCACTGACAGTAGAAGAAATGGCCAGAAAAAATGTGTGATGTGTGATGGCAATCTATCATATCGGACCCTTAGTCCTTCTAATTTAACACTGTCCCCACTATGGTATGGCTGCCTTTTTATAGTATGTTAAGTTACATCAGGATTTACTCTCTGCTTTATGTGTATTTCCTGCCTCCAAAGAACAGAAAGCTATTTCAGAGTTCAGAGTTTATGTATTTTTTTTATTATAGCAGATTTTTTTTATTATTTTTTCCCTTCTACAACACCTTACAGTCATTACATCAACATTGTTGTGTCATCATACCTGTACATGTATATAATATTTCGCTTCTATATTTACACACCTTTATACACAGTTCTATATATATTTATATATATTGTTTCTTGGCTTAATTAATTTTATTCCTGTTTTGCAGCCATTTGTACCAATTGTTCCAAATTTCATAATATTCTGGCTCTTCTTTATCTTTTAATTTCAGTGTTAATTTGTCCATCTCTGCATAATCCAAAGTTTTTTTTTATCACTAATTCATCCGAGGGGGTATTATTTTGTTTCCAACATTGGGCAAATGCTATTCTAGCTGTGGTTAGCAGATGTCTAGCTGTGGTTAGCAGAGCCGAGGTGGCGCAGTGGTTAAATGCAGCACTGCAGGCTACTGCTAGATCAGCAGTTCAGCGGTTCAAATCTCACCGGCTCAGGGTTGACTCAGCCTTCCATCCTTCCGAGGTGGGTAAAATGAGGACCCGGATTGTTGGGGGCAATATGCTGACTCTCTGTAAACCGCTTAGAGAGGGCTGAAAGCCCTATGAAGCGGTATATAAGTCTACTGCTATTAATATGTACTTAATTTTCTTTGTGTATTTCCCTTTGATTATTCCCAGTAGAAAGATTTCGGGTTTGTATTTTATCTGTTCTCCTGTAATTTCTTGCATCCATTTCCAAATTTTTGTCCAATATTTTTGTGTTTCCGGGCAGGTCCACCATACGTGATAATAAGTCCCTTGTACTTTTTTACACTTCCAGCAGGTCGGGTTCATGTTTGGGTACATTTTAGCTAATCTTGTTTATGTATTTTAAACCCATGTGTATTATTTTTATAAGTAACTAGCTGATCACCCAGAATTGCCCGGCTATTTTTTTTTATCCTAATCCTATATTAGATAGGAAAAGCTAACTTTCTTGTCTTTGGACTAGAATTCAGTCTCTTGATGATTGGCCCAAAATCACCTAGCCAACTTTCTCGCCTAAGGTGGGACTAGAATTCACAGCCTCCTAGCCTGGTGCCTAATTGAAGACTTCGTAGTCAAAGATGCAATACTTATGATGATCCACATATGTTATAGTTCAAGATAAGGAAAGGATGCATTTCTTTAACAATAAATTAATTGCCCAAAAGACAACCGATGGGGAAAAAAGAGAGCTTAACCCCAAGAGAGATGAGTTACCCTTATATGGTGGGGTTTCCCTTTTTGGAATTTCCTTCTCCCTCTTTTGATCCCAGAAGGCAACAAAGTAGTGATGCTTTGCTTTTAAATATAGTTCACATTTAAATATTAATCGAACCACTTAGTTACATCAGACCCTTCAACAAAGGCAGCCATGCATGATTCATGGAAGTCAAAGGCTGGCATCTCAAATAATTTACAAAGCAACAAGGCAGGTATTTCCCTATTTATTGGACGGGGACGGGTGTCTTGCAGGGAAGAACAAGGGCAGAAATGATGAAAGAAACACAGGTGTGACATAAGATAGCAAAGAAGGAACATTTTGGGTCCCCGAGCTTGAGGAGTCAGTTTTAATTCTCTCCAAAATATGGAAGTTGGCTTAACTGCCCACTTCAATAACTTGGCTTCCAGTCATCTGGAGAAAAGCTTAAAAGCTTGGCTTCTAATAATAAGCCATTTGAAGTACAGAGGCTAAAATCTATTAAAAGAGGATCATGGCTTGGTCAAGCCAATAGATTTAAAAACCTCATTCACCACAGAATCTATCGACAACGTGGGAGAGAGAAACACAGAGGGATAAAAGGTGGACAAAACCATCTTTATCATCATCATCAGACAATTTGTGGACAATCATGTGTTTCTTGCCTTCCGGAAAGGGATTAGGTTGATCTGGTGGATCATTTGCCCCAGGAGGGTTAAAAAAATTCCATCATGTTTGCTATAATGGTTTTCTGTATGGATAGAAACTAAGAAGCAACCTACAACTAGGAAGAAATTTCTTGGCAGTGGGAATAATTAATCAGTGGAATGGCTTACCTTCAGAGGTTGTGGGTGCTTCATTACTGGAAGTCTTCAAGAAGAGACCAGTTAGCTATTTGTCTGAAATGGTATAGGATCTCCTGCTTATGCAGGGGGTTGGATTAGAAGACCTCCAAGAATAGACCTTCCAGCTCTTTTCTGATTGATAGAATAGAGTAGAATAGAATAGAATAGAATAGAATAGAATAGAACAGAATAGAATAGAATTCTTTATTGGCCAGGTGTGATTGGGCACACAAGGAATTAGTCTTTGGTACAGATGCTCTCAGTGTCAAGCCAAGAGAGCCGAGGTGGCGCAGTGGTTAGGGTGCAGTACTGCAGGCCACTTCAGCTGACTGTTATCTGCAGTTCAGCAGTTCTAATCTCACCGGCTCAAGGTTGACTCAGCCTTCCATCCTTCCAAGGCGGGTGAAATGAGAGACCGCCTGCTGCCAATTACCTCCCACAGACCCATTAGATCTCACAGGGTTGGCCTCCTCCGGGTGCCATCTACCAGCCAATGCCATCTGGCTACTACCTGTGGGAGGGCCTTCTCTGTGGCAGCTCCGGCCCTCTGGAATGAACTCCCCGCAGGGATTCGGACCCTCACCTCTCTCCAGGCCTTCCGAAAAGCCGTCAAAACCTGGCTTTGCCGGCAGGCCTGGGGGTGATGAGTTCCCTCCCCTCTCGACATGTATGGTTGTGCGACTGTTGTTTACTTTTATTATTTGTATTTCGTTTTTTTATGTTCCCCTTTTCCCCCTTGAATTGTTCGCTGCCCTGAGTCCTCCCGGAGAAGGGCGGCATACAAATAATAAAATTCTATTCTATTCTAAATGAGGACCCAGACTGTGGGGGCAATATGCTAACTCTGTAAACGGCTTAGAGAGGGCTGAAAGCCCTATGAAGCGGTATATAAGTCTAACTGCTATTGCTATTGCTAAGCCAGCCTCCCTCAGCAACCAAGAAAGAAACCACTTAACTCCATTTCGCAGAATTAAGAGTACTTTTACTGGTTATGAAAAGATAGCAGCTAAGCAAAGCAAGATCTGAGGCAAAAGCGCGCGTAATCATAGATATCAAATTGTCACCCAACCCCCTCCCCCTGGTAACCCCAGCCCTAGTCCAATCTGTAAATCCCTCAGGTGTCATGTGAGTTCCATCTTCAAAAAGCATCATCAGGTTGGTATGCAGAACAGTTGGCCTTGGCGGGCCCATCCACTATCTCAAGCATGGGCAGTAGAAGGTGAGAACAAAACTCCCTTTTCACAATCTCTCCTGTACGTAAAACTTCCCTTCCCAAATACCATGCCTCCCCCCCCCGCCCGTTTCAATGGGAGACGAAAGCAAATAGCGAGACAGAGGTTGACACTCAGTGTACATAAAAGAAAAGAAATATTTGTCACGAATCATAAGGTACAACATTTAATGATAGCCATAGGGTACAAATAAGCAATCAAATCATGCTAGGAAACAATCAATATAAATTGTAAGGAAACAAGCAACAAAGTTACAGTCATGCAGTCATAAATGGGAAGAGATGGGTGATAGGGACGATGAGAAGATTAATAGTAATAGTAATGCAACCTTAGTAAATAGTTTGACAGTGTTGAGGGAATGGTCGGTTCAGCAGAGTGATGGAGTTCAGGAAAAGCTGTCCTTGTGTCTAGCTGTTTTGGTGTGCAATGCTCTATGGTGCCGTTTTGAGGGTAGGAATTGAAACAATTTATGTCCAGGATGTGAGGGGTCTGTAGATATTTTCACAGCCCTCTTTTTGACCCATGCAGTGTACAGCTCTTCAATGGAAGGCAGGTTGGTAACCATTGTTTTTTCTGCAGTTCTGATTCTCCTCTGAAGTCCGTGTCTGTCTTGTTGAGTTGCAGAGCCAAACCAGATAGTTATAGAGGTGCTGATGACAGACTCAATAATTCCTCTGTAGAATTGTATCAGCAGCTCCTTGGGCAGTTTAAGCTTCCTGAGTTGGCACAGAAAAAACATTCTTTCTTATGCTTTTTTGATGACGTTTTTGATGTTAGGTGTCCATTTGAGGTCTTGAGATATGATACAGACTGTCTTCCAGGTCTGCCTAACCAACCACCAAATGCAAGAAAGTCAGCCTTTAGTGAAGTCACATTGGTACTCTGTGAAATTAAGACGGTCATGAGATTCCAAATTTCACATGTTATCATTTCTCCCTGGGATAGAACGACCATCAGTATGTACTACCAGGTAGTCCTCGACTTAAGACTTAAGATCGGAATTCCTGTTGTAAGTGGTTGCTGTCATAAGTTGAGACCAGATCCAAGATCACAAAGTCATAGTTTCTAGACTAAACATTGCTTTCAGCTTCTGCTCTCAAACTGAAGTTGCTGTTCTTGGATGTCAACATGCTTCCAAAAAATAAACTCCAAGGAGTGAATTGGGTGGGTAGGAGAGAGAAGAGATGATCAAAATGTTCTCTGAGGTTCATTGCAGGATTCCTAGTGCATTTTTGTAGATTTTTATTTTATTTATTGAAGTGCATGGCATATACAGAAGACTTTACAATATAGGAGATAATAACATTAAGATAACAACCATAATAAAATCACCATAATACGGAGCCATAAAATTGCAATGGGATAGATGTTACAATTCAATAGCTAACCATCTAACTGCTTCTGGTGGGGCTGGGTAAGATACCTTGAAATTTCCTTGAATTTCAATACCTTGAAATTTCCCAAGAAGACATTTTTCAACTTCTATGTGTTATCAATGAGAATATATCTGCTGAACAAAGCTCCTCATTGGCAACAGGAATGGCATCTGGCCATTAAACACTTTGCTAGCTCCAATCAGTTGCCCAGTCTCCACCCCGCAAGGGATTATGGGGATATTAAATGATGATGATGCATCATCATTTGTTCTGATTTACCAAGGTTATATTGTGGACTCTGGACCACTCAAAGAGCTTTGTCTCAGTTCGGGTACAGCGTCTTCTGAATCTATACAGATGGCTCCATATTTTTCTGGACAGCTGCATTCCTGGAAGATCTGGTGCAGATGATCACACAGACGCATCCATCAATATTCATCCACATGCGTATCAAAATTTCATAGCTTGCCCATTTCCAAACAGAACATGTGTTCCAAAGTCCCCGGGAGCCGCCTTCAGCCTGGCATTTCCGAATTAGCTGAAATGATGCAAATCTGCATAACTAGCTGGTCTTGCTCCTAATGCTTTCAATTTGTTCTAATAGACATTTAATGAATACTTTATAAAGCCTTGAATGGGGTATTTTAAAATCAATGGTGCTATTTTATTGCCATTCGTATGATCTGTAGTTGGACGGTGGCCTGGTTCCCATGTGCCCATTGATTGAAAGCCGTGATAAATGGACTAAAACCCAATGTAGCTGTTTATATGTGGAAGGGAGGCTTTCGATGTCTGGGACCCCTTTGGCAATGTGAGGGCACTGACAGTTTTCATAAACAGAATCACTGGGTCTCTGTCCTATCGTGGGATCATGGACAGAAGTTGTCCAGCATTAATTTATTGTATTTTTCAGAGTATAAGATGCACTCCCCCCCAAAAAAAACTGGGTGGAAACGTTTGTGCGTCTTACAGGGAATATTACAATAATACAATACAATAATACAATAGCAGAGTTGGAAGGGACCTTGGAGGTCTTCTAGTCCAACCCCCTGCCTAGGCAGGAAACCTTATACCATTTCAGACAAATGGCTATCCAATATCTTCTTAAAGACTTCCAGTGTTGGGGGATTCACAACTTCTGGAGGCAACTTCTGTTCCACTGATTCATTGTTCTAACTGTCAGGAAATTTATCTTCAGTTCTAAGTTGCTTCTCTCCTTGATTAGTTGACACCCATTACTTTTTGTCCTGTCTTCAGGTGCTTTGGAGAATAGTTTGACTCCCTCTTCTTTGTGGCAGCCCCTGAGATATTGGAACACTGCTATCATGTCTCCCCTAGTCCTTTTTTCTATTAAACTAGACATACCCAGTTCCTGTAACCATTCTTCATATGTTTTAGTCTCCAGTCCCCTATACTGTGGAGGGAGGGAGGGGAGTTGGTGAGGCGCCAATCAGCTGTTCTAGAAAGGGCCACGGTAGTGGTGAACAGGTCGGAGCGGTGGTGGCAAATGGGCTGCGGTGGTGAATGGGTCGAGGTGAATGGGCGGCGGTGAACAGTCAGTGGCGAACAGACAGCAGCAAACAGGTCACAGCAAACGGCCCAGATGAATACCAGATAGATGCTGGGAGGCAGAGGCAGATTTTTTTTCTTGTTTTCCCCCCCAAAGACTAGGTATGTCTTATAGCACTGATGACAAACCTTTTCAGCACTGAGTGCCCAAACTGGAATGAGCATGCATGCGCATGAACCAGAGTGCCGGAAACCCGAAAACCAGCTGGCCAGCGCATGCATGCCGGTTTTGGGGCCATTTTAGCAGTTAGCAGTTAGACTTATATACCGCTTCATAGGGCTTTCAGCCCTCTCTAAGCGGTTTACAGAGTCAGCATATCGCCCCCACAGTCTGGGTCCTCATTTCACCCACCTCGGAAGGATGGAAGGCTGAGTCAACCTTGAGCCGGTGAGATTAGAACCACTGAACTGCAGATAACAGTCAGCTGAAGTGGCCTCCAGTACTGCACCCTAACCACTGCGCCACCTCGGTTCTTTTCAGACTGTTTTCCATTGCTCTGGCATCCATGAAGACCGTCTGGCTGGTGCCCATGTGTTCACTGTAAACCAGAAGAACAGCTGGCAATGGTGCACAGAGAGGGCTCCTCATGCCACCTCTGGCACGTATGCCATAGGTTTGCCATTACAGTCTTATAGTCTGGAGCATCTTATAGTCCAAAAATATAGTAAATCATGTCCATATCCCTGAGAAATGCACATTTTGCTTTGGATAGTTGAGTATTTTGGAGGAAAAGCAAAAGGACGCTAGGATTTGGCCTGCTTATGATTTGTATAGTCAGACTCAGACAGAAGATGATTCCAAAAGAAGTCTTTCTTGATGAAATTGAAATAACAACTGCCAGTAATCCTTGACTTACAACCATTCATTCAATGACTGTTCGAATTTACAGTGGCACTGAAAAAGTGACTTATGACTGGTTTTCAGGCTTCCAATTTTTGCAGCATTCCCATGGTCACGTGATAAAAATTTGGATGCTTGTCAAGTGACATATATTCATTCGTTGCAGTGTCCCGGGGTCATGTGATTACCTTTTATGACCTCTGACAAGGAAAGTCAGTGGGGAAGTCAGATTCAAGTAACAATCATGGGACTAGTTTAACAACTGCAGGGATCCACTTAACAATGGGGACAAGGAAGGTTGCAAAATGGGAGAAAACACACTTAATAACTGTCTTGCTTGGGGAAAGACTTGGGGGGAAATTTGGAACTTTGAGGCTATTCATGTTGACGGCAGCAAAACTACTCTATGCACAGAAATGGAAAGTTACCTCAATCCCCATAATGGAGAAATGGAGGCAAAAATTGATGGAGTTAGCAGAGATGGCTAAATTGACTGCTTTGATAACTTTGTTGTTATAGAAATACCTAGTTTAAACTATTATGTAATATTAAAAAGTTGAGGTTGGATGTTGATGCCTTATTCTACTACACCGAAGGAGGTAAGACACCCCTAAAACCCCTCCATGTCTGTGTGTTCTGTTAAGATAGAGCCTGTTGTGCCTTAAAATGACTTCTACTGTACTGCTGTAAAATGGCTTCTACTGTACAGTCCAGTGGAGTTGCCATGGTAACGGCTTCACAGTACTCCACAAGGGGGCTCCCTCTGGTAAGGGGAAATCCAACATTAGAAATCATGTTTGGTCCGTACATTTCCCCCTATAAATAAATACCCAGGCAATGCTGGGTTATCGGCTAGTAAACTAATAAAAATTGTTTTTTTAAAAACTGTCTTGCTTAGCAATGAAAATTTTGGGCTCAGTTGTGGTTGCATGTCAAGAACTACCGGTAGTTCAGTCCCCTTCCTGTCAGATAATTCAAGGAGGTCCCTTCTTGGTTCTGAACCTCAAGGTTGCATGCAGAGATCCTTGAAGTTTCAAAGTTTCAAAGTTTAATAACATTTGTATGCCGCCCAATCCCGTAGGACTCCGGGTGGCTAACAATACAAATAAATCAAAAAGAAGGGAGGAAAGAAAATATAGATTTAAAAACACACCATGCACTCCATTCCAAGTGGGGCTGGACCATATTTTGGGGTCAACAGCCCCAGGCCTGCCAGAACAGCCAGGTTTTAGTGGCTTTACGGAAGGCCGAGAGAGTAGGAAGGGTCCGGATCTCTGCAGGGAGATCATTCCACAGCTACAGAGAAAGACCTCCCCCGAGTGATCGCTAACCGGCATTGCCCGGTCGACGGTACCAGAAGGAGGCCCAATCTGTGAGATCGCTGAGAGATCGCTTCTCCATCAACCTCCTTCAGGAGCTTTCAAAGCCATCTGAATTGGTCTCCACTTCTTTGGAGCGGAGAACTCCCAAAATGAGTGACCTAACAACTGGGTTCAGCAAGCTTGTTGTATTATAGATGGGTTGTATTATAGATGGGTTATTGTGGCTTGCTGTTGCGTTGTTTGTGGTCTGTAAATAATAGATGGCACAGTATCAACCAACCTTTGTGGCTTGCTCAACAAATCATGCTAAACGAACGCAACACGTACGGCCAAGCCAGCGTTTGCTGGGATTAAGATCGCATAGTTCTTGAGTGCAAGAGTTCTTTGCAATCTCGGTCCTAAAACCCAAATAAGAAATGGAAACAAAAACAGAACAACTAGGAGGTAATAAGCCTTTAAACCACCCTGGAACCCATTCTTCCAAAGGCATCAGAAGCAATCGGTTAATTCAATGGATTCAACTAAAAGAATACTAAACAGGTATAGGGAATGCAGTGGCCCAGTGGCTAAAATGCTGAGTTTGTCAGAAAGGTTGGTAGTTTGGAGGTTCGAATCCCTAGCGCCGCATAACAGGGTGAGCTCTCGTTCCTTGTCCCAGCTTCTGCCAACCTAGCAGTTCTAAAGCACGTAAAAAATGCAAGTATAAAAATAGGAACCACCTTTGGTGGGAAGGTAACCGCGTTCCGTGCGCCTTCGGCATTGAGTCATGCCGGCCACACGACCACGGAGACGTCTTTGGATAGCGCTGGCTCTTCGGCTTTGAAACGGAGATGAGCATCACCCCTAGAGTCAGGAACAACTAGCACATATGTGCAAGGGAACCTTTACCTTATGCTTAAATGGGTAAACATTGTTTCTGAGTTTCCTACAGGAAGGTACACAGACAAGAAAGAGCAGAAGTATTTTGGAATTCAAACAGTTACTTTCTCTTATCCTTCCCCAAAGGACTATAAAGGTCACACTCGGGTTAAACTGCTGGTTGGTAATCTCTCTGGTGAGTGGATCCAAGCAAGGAGAGAAATAAGGAAGAGTCTTGAGGTCAGTACATGGCCTAGGGTGCTCTTAACCCTTTCCTTGCTGCAACTGAAATACCGGTGTCCTAACGGGAAGAATTTCGCCAAACGTCCTAGCAAATTAGGTTGTTCTTAGAATACTCTGTGCTCAAATGTGGAAAAAATCTGGCATTACCTCCAACGGAGGAAAGGTGAGGGAAGATCACAGAACTTGCAGGGATGAATGGACTTCCTTGATTAGAGAAAAGGCAATATCTACTTTTGCTGATTGGAAATCTCTTATAGACTTTGCACTTAGGGCTTGTGGTTTTTTGAGGATCAGGAAGAAAAACAGATAATGGGGCAGGGGGAGCCAAGCTTTATTGTCATCATAGAGTAAAAGATAACTTGGCATCATAATTCACATGGGCTGCAGAGGAAAGCAGAAGTTTCTATTTCTATTTATCTTTTTATTTCTGCATTTCTGCCTTTCTCTTTTTGTTTCCTGAACTGCGTCATAACTAGCTCTGTGGGCGTCCACTTTGAATGGTTGCTATCCGATTGGTCATTAAGCAAGGACAAACTCTATAGCCTCCCTCCCCTAATTTTAGGGGTATCTTCAGCTGGCCTACAATTTTACTTTTCGGCGTATTTTAAGTGGGAACGGTGTGCTCATGTGGGAGGGGGCAGGCAATTTTCTTCCAGTACAGGAATTGAATATGTCTAGTTTAATGAAAAAAGGGACGCGGTGGATCAGTGGCTAAAACGCTGAGCTTGTCGATGAGAAAGGTTGGCAGTTCGATGGCTCGAATCCCTAGCGCCGCATAACAGAGTGAGCTCCCGTGACTTGTCCCAGCTTCTGCCAACCTAGCAGTTCGAAAGCAGTAAAAATGCAAGTAGAAAAATAAGAATCACCTTTGGTGGGAAGGGAACAGCGTTCCGTGCGCCTTTGGCATTTAGTCATGCTGGCCACATGACCACGGAGACGTCTTCAGATAGCGCTGGCTCTTTGGCTTTCAAATGGAATTGAGCACTGCCCCCTAGAGTCAGGAACAACTAGCACATATGTGCGAGGGGAAAGCTTTACCTTGGACTAATAAAAAGAAGTACTAGGGGACACAGCATAGCAGTGTTCCAATATTTGAGGGGCTCCTGCAAAGACAAGAGGGGGTCAACCTATTTTCCAAAGCACCAGAGGACAAGACAAGAAGCAATGGATGGAAACTAACCAAGGAGAGAAGCAACCTAGAACGGAGGAGAAACTTCCTAACAGTGAAAACAATTAACCAGTGGAACAGCTTGCCTCTAGAAATTATGGGTGCTCCATCACTGGAGGTTTTCAAAAAAGAGACCAGAGAAGAGTTTGTTTGAAATGGCATAGGATCTCCTGCTCGAGCAGGAGGTTGGACTAGAGGACCTCCAAGATCCCTTCAAGTCCTATTCTTCTGTGTCCCCTTCAGCATCGCTATTCTCAATGTCTCAATCCTGTGATCCTTTTCCTTGGGAGTCCCGCTAAAGTTGTTGGGCCATTTCTTAGGGGAGGTGTGAAGAGAAGAGCGTGGCAAGCTTCCACGTTCTTTCCCATTAAACGAAAACAACATCTTTCTTAAAACATCGTTTGCGTCAGTCGTTCTTCCTAGCCTGGCAGAAGGATCCTGAAAGGAAGCCACAGGCCACCAGCTCTGCAAAAGCTGTAGAAGCTTTGATCCCGGTTTAAGCTGCCTTGCCTCTCCTCCTCCTCCTCCTCCTCCTCCTCCTCCGCTGGCTTCCCTCCCCACCACCACCTCCCCCTGCCCCATATTCGCCTCCAGCTCTCCGAGAGACAAGACTTCTGCCGTAGACCTCTCTCTCCCCTCCTGGCCCAGCTTCCTTAGAAGGGGTAATTGTAGCAACACAACGAGCATATGGCCAGGCAGGGCTACCTGCTGGTGCACCAGATGTGAACTGGGTGCCTTCGATCAAGAGCGCATTGAAAGGCCCTCGCCTCCCTGTCTGTCTCTGGCAATTGCTCACCCTCTCCAGAAGCAGGTCTTTGAATGGCTGCTCTTAAAAGGGCCACGGGGGTGGCCTCTCTCCCCCGGCTGTCTGTGTGCCTGGGGGAAAGGCAGGCAGGGAGAGTGGGGAGAGAGGAGGGAGAAACAGCCCGTCCTTTCTAGGGCTAGTTGGTTGATTGGTATGCTACTTGCTCAAGACTAAAGCAAAGCAGAGGAAGGCTTAGTTAATGCCAAATTAGAGAGGGAGGAAGAAAGGGAGGGAGGGATGGGGAAAGTTAAGGAAAAGGGAAAGAAAGAGAAAAAGAAAGGAGGAGAGAAAGGGAGGAGAGGGGGAAGGAAGGAAGGAAAGAGAAAGGGAAAGGAGGGAAGGAGGGAAAGAAGGGAGGGAGGAGAAGAGGGAAGGGAGGGAGAAAGAGAGAGGGGGAAAGGAGGGAGGGTGAGGGGGAAATAAGGAAAGGAGGGAGGGAAGGAAAGGGAAAGAGAGAGAGAAAAAGAAAGGGAAAGGAGGATGGAAGAGGGAGGAGAGAGGAAAGGAAGGAAAGAGAAAGGGAAAGGAGGGAAGGAGGAATGAAGGAAAGAAGAGAGGGAGGAGAAGAGGAAGGGAGGGAGGGAGCAAGAGAGGGAGAAAGGAGGGAGAGTGAGGGAGAAAGAAGGAAGGGAGGGAGAGAGGGAAGGAAAGGGAAAGAGAGAGAGAGAAAGAAAGGGAAAGGAGGATGGAAGAGAGGAGAGAGGGAAGGAAGGAAAGAAAAATGGAAAGGAGGGAAGGGGGAATGAAGGAAAGAAGGGAGGGAGGAGAAGAGGGAGGGAGCAAGTGAGAGTGGGAAAGGAGGGAGGGTGAGGGAGAAAGAAGGAAGGGAGGGAGAGAGGGAAGGAAAGGGAAACAGAGAAAGAAAAAGAAAGGAGAAGAGAGGGGAAGGAGATAGGGAAGGAAGGAAGAAAAGAGAAAGAGGAGGGAGGGAGTGAGGGAGTGGGATAAGGAAAGAAAAAAAGAAAGGGAAAGGGGGGAGAGAGAGGAGAGAGGGAAGGAAGGAAAGAGAAAGAGGAAGGAGAGAAGGAGGAAGAAAGAAAGGGAGGGAGGAAGGGAGGGAGGAAGAAAGAGAGCGTTGGAAAGGGAAAGGAGGGAGGGTGAGGAAGAGAAAAAGAAAGAAGGAAGGAAGGAAGGAAGGAAGGAAGGAGAGGGAGGGAGGAAGGGAAATCTCTGGAATCAGGAGATTTTAAGTGGAAAAGTCCTGCCATTAGACGCCCATCTCTGGGGCTCTTGTTCCAGACATGGAAGTCCTACGCCTAAGAGCATCTGCAGCAGACAGCAACCCTTTCAAAATACAACAAGAAAAGTGTCTCGTTATCCATTTCTGGACTCGGCTGAATGGCTGCACCCGACTTATTTCTCTGTCGATAGACGTGTATGAACAGAAAATGTGTTTGGGGCCCAGTAAGTGCCGCTCGTCCCCTTCCTCCCCCCCCTCTGCCTGGCCCCCAGATAGATGGCAAGTTTTCAGTTGCAGCAGCTTAATTATTCATTAATTGTTAACCATCAATTGGCAACAAGTCGGCTGTGTGTGTGTTTGCACAGCAATGGGAAAGTTGATACTCCAAACCACCCCATTTCTCCACCCCCTCGGTTCATTTCAAGCTTCCTCTGGGTCTCCCGGCTGTTCTGGGGTTTGGATTTTATGAAGTCTTTGGAGTCAACGAAAACATGAGCACGATAATCCTTCTGTTCTCCCTCCCCCCCCCACCCCAGGGGAGGGCAAGACTTGGGCTGGGTCTTCTATCTTTAAGAGACACTGGAAGCTGAGCGAGGAGAGTGAGATGAAAGGGGGTGACCAGAATATGTGCTTACAAAAACTCTGGGGAGTCCCCAAACAATTAGAGTAATGAGGGAGAGACAAACCACAATCGTCTGTTTGCTCAACGGAGACCCTGATTGCAGGAAAATAAACACGGGAGACCAAAGTTGCGAGATGTCAGGTTGATCGGAATCTGTTTAAACATAACTCGAAGAGGACAAATGTGTTGTAACCAACTAGGTGGTTTGTGAGACCCTGGTTGGTTGTGAATGTCTGGAAACCCCTATGCCCCCCCACAAGATACTTTAAGTGGCTAATCCAGTTTTTGGACTGGCCTTGAACCCCAATGGCTAGATATGCAGAACACGCTAAACCTCCCTCCCCCCAAAAAGGACTGGGGACAATTGTTTCATTTAACAATGGTTTTAAGGTACATCGGAGAAAGTGACTTGTGACCCCATCCTTGAAGTTAGGACTGTTGTGCCACCCTTTTGTCAGGCCCGCAGCCATTTTTTCTTATGGGTCTTTGGCCTGCCACACTTTCTATTATTCTGCTATTCATTTTCTATTATGGGGAAATGGGAGGGGGATTGTAAGGAGTTGCATGCTAGGTAGCCATAACAAAATTCTTTCTAGAGAGCCAAGGTCATATTTTGTCTCTGCACCTCTGCACCTGACCGGAATTGGATGGGTGGAACTGCCAGCATGGCAGTGGAAGATTGGGCCATGTGATAGCAATAGCAATAGCAGTTAGACTTATATACCGCTTCATAGGGCTTTCAGCCCTCTCTAAGCGGTTTACAGAGTCAGCATATCGCCCCCACAGTCTGGGTCCTCATTTCACCCACCTCGGAAGGATGGAAGGCTGAGTCAATCTTCAGCCGGTGAGATTTGAATCGCTGAACTGCAGATAACAGTCAGCTGAAGTGGCCTGCAGTACTGCACCCTAACCACTGCGCCACCTCAGCTCTATATGGGCTTGTGGGTGTGGGGGCAAGATCTTGAACTTTCAACTGGGTGGGGAAAACTGGGAAGCTTTCAGATTCGGGTTTTCCCAGATGTGCCAACATGGCTCTCCTAATAAATTGCCTTGGACTCTGATTTACTTTTGGATGCTATTTGGAACCCTGAAACTTTGGGGGGGGGGTGTCACAGGATCACAATTCAGGTGTTTGGCACCTGGCTTGCATTGATGACGGTCCCCATCCATGAGGATTTTCAAAGTAAACCCAAAGGATTGGACATTAAGACTGGAAAAGATGGATATGTACAGACCAGAGGGAATTATTAGTAACCATGTTATACTAAAATAGGGACGCGGTGGTTCAGTGGCTAAGACGCTGAGCTTGTTGATCAGAAAGGTCAGCAGTTTGGCGGTTCGAATCTCTAGTGCTGCGTAATGGAGTGAGATCCCATTACTTGTCCCAGCTTCTGCCAACCTAGCAGTTTGAAAGCATGTAAAAATGCAAGTAGAAAAATAGGAACCAACTTTGGTGGGAAGGTAACAGCGTTCCATGTGCCTTCGGTGTTGAGTCATGCCAGCCACATGACCACAGAGACGTCTTCGGACAGTGCTGGCTCTTCGGCTTTGAAACGGAGATGAGCACCGTCCCCTAGAGTCAGGAACGACTAGCACATATGTGCGAGGGGAACCTTTACCTTTATACTAAAATATACAGATGAAGAAATCTTGAACGCATCTGTTCTTTTCCTGTGGACACACTCACTTCCTCCTCCCTCCCAATTCACAAGACCCACCAAGTCTTGCGAGGGACATATCATGGAGTTTCCATGGCAACTTCTTACCTAGAGTAGGTGTGTCCCACCTTGGCAAGCCTGGTGGATTCTGGGAGTTGAAGTCCACAGGTTTTAAAGTTGCCAAGGTTGGACACCTCCAACCTTAGATCTTTTCCAAGGTGTAACATCCCATCTAGCCTAAAGCTCTAGCATTTCTTGGTAGCTTCCCATTCAAGGACCGACCAACTCTGCCCCCTTTTCTTTTCAATATCAGCCAATGATGACAACTCTTTGTTATATCCAAAAATAAATACTTGGATGCTAAACAACAAGGATCTGCTAACCTCTCCCCAATTCATCCTCACTAATGTGTAATATTGTCTGGCTACTTTATAGACCTTCCTTCCACCAAAAGGATTATCAGCATTATTTCACTAGCAACTTGCCTTACTTTAATTCTCCAGGAAGGCTGGAGAGACTCTTCAATTCCTTTCCCAAAGATAGTTCTTCTCCCCTTGAGGAAGATGGCTGGATGGAGCAGGAAATCAAGATAACGTGGGTTTTTGAGTAAGGAACTCAATGTTTCATAGCAACTTTTCCACCCCACCTAACAGTTCATCCCTATAAATTGTTTTTCTTTTTACATTGAAGATTAAGAGACTCACTTGGTCAACATAATACATCATGAATTGCTATCAGACGTACTATTCCAAAAAGTTTTAAAAGTGGGACATGCTCTGGTTGCATTGGTTTACAACCTTGAAGGACATCTTGGAGCTTTCAAATGGTGCCCACGAAGAGGTCCATGGTTTGCCTCAACAATCATAACTGAACAAGAGGAGGATCCTCCTTGGAAGTGGAGGAAAGTTGGTTTCTTTCTTCTTTTTCTTCAACCTTCTGAACTTTTAATTTCTGGCCAAGTAGGGAGAGACACAATATATCAAGCTTCTGCCTAGTTCCTTCTACCAATATCGAGACTCAGATTTTTTTTGCCAGCACTCGTTTCCACTCTCACCCAAGCACAGTCCCTGCCTCTATTCCTAAAAAGGTCCCAGTGGATACACTTAGCATCTTAATTGGCTGTACAGCTGTTTTATGTGATGGCGAAGGAAGAAGGGGAGGCAAACTCATTTTATAAAGGGTAGAGAGAAGATCATTTGTAGCAATTATTCTCAAATTGAAGTGAAGAAAGCTGTCATTCCTGCATTTATTGTTTCTTCTCCCTTGTATGGTTGTTGGTGTTTTCCTTCTCATGCTGATGATGGTGGAATATCACACAAGCACCCTGTCAAGAGAGATATTCAATAAACACTTGACACCCAAGTGCAAGAATACATGGCCTGTGGCAAATATGAATTATTCAGCCAGAAATCAAGATAATTTTGCTTCTCACTTAAGAAACCAGTCCCTTCTTTTCTTCTTTGCCATACTATTTCTTTCTTCCTTTCTCTCTCTTTCGCCTCTTTCTTTCTGTCTGTCTTGTTATTCCTTTTACTAATCCCAGTGAATGTGATTATAATGGTTTTCATCTCTATATTTCTTTTCTATAAAGGAAGAGAGGAAGAAAGGAAGAGGAAGAAAGAAAAAAAGGAATTTGATTTCTTGATCTGTGCCTGCATCTGACTGTCTACAGCAAAAAGCATCAAGAGCCAAAGCTCAGGAAAGTAAGCATATTTTATGGATTGATGCAGATACAGATTAACAGAATTGGAAGAGGCCTTGTAGTCATCCAGTCCAACTCTCTGCCCAAGCAGGAGACCCTACATAATTTCTGATGGATGGCAGCCTAGTCTCTTTTTGAAAGCTCCCAGTGAAGCTCCCACAACTTCCAAAGGCAACTTCTGTTCCATTGGTTGATGGCTCTCACTGTCAGAAAATTTCTCCTTATTTCCAGGTTGAATCTCTCCTTGATCAGTTTCCATCCATTCTTCCTTGTCTGGCCTTCAAGTGCTTTGGAAAATAGCTTGACCCCCTCCTCTCTGTGGCAGCCCCTCAAATGTTGGAAGACTGCTCTCATTCCTCCCCTGGTCCTTCTCTTCACTAGACTAACCATGCCCAGTTCCTGCAACCGTTCATTGTATGTTTTAACCTCCAGTCCCTTAATCATCCTGGTTGCTCTTCTTTGCACTCTTTCTAGAGTCTCAACATCTTTTCTATAGTGTGGTGACCAAAACTGGATGCAGTATTCAGATTGCCAGGGCCAAAATCATGTACAGTTTTACCATAGATGATCAAAAGAAGGGAATATTCTCTCAACACTCAAGAACTCCTACAACATGAAGCTCAGGATAGCTTAGTTCCTCATCCTCTTTGATTTCTCTTTTATCTTCATTTGTATGGCTAGATCTGGATATATCAAAAATCACAAGGATTGTGCTTGATTATGTTTTAAACCTGAGGCCTCTGATTTGGGATCTCTAATTATTCATCTAAATGTTTCCATTGCGGTCCAAGATGCTGCTTTTATTCTATTCATAAAATATCAAGGAATCAGATCTTAACAAGCTCTCTTATAAGCAGCTGCTAAGTTCAATTTCTTTCAAGCACCAGTAAGAATATATGTATGAAACAAATATCTTATGGGAGTGATATACTATATTTATCTAAAAGGAAAACTAGTTTGCTTTTCCTCTATATAATTTACCAACCAAATGAGAAACATGTTTGACATTAGCTGAGAAATGCAGTATTGGAGATAGATAAGTTTTTCCTTGTATTAACTTGCTTTTGGGTATCCATCTTAAATCTTTCTTTAACATTATGCTTTCTGGGTGATTAACATTACATGGGACACTCAATCTAAGTTATCCAACTGCAATTCCTGTGTCCACATAATATGCATTGTATGGACATAATGAATTGTATTATGGTTATGTAATGTTCTAGTTCACATTAGATACTAAAGTTCCATGTTAACCTAATTTCGCATTTTGAATAAACTCAGCCAATATGCTGGAATCCATCTCTCATAGATCCAAGCCAACCTAGGCAACTAGTGATTGGAAGCACATGGAATAATTATCAATTTCATAGCAAGGATTTATAGGTGATTCCAGCTGCCTAATTTTTTCCTAGCAATTCTAACAAGATTGTCTATATATCTGTAAGACGTCCTGATTTGCAATTTTTAGGCCTTATACAATATTTTGATTTAGACTTAGCTATTATTATTTTATGCTGCCCTTCGTAAAACCAGTGTTTTTCATTTATGCTGAACTCAAATCTCCCATCATGCACACCCAATGTAATAATTCTGATTGAGAGACTTATTTGGTTGGCTAAATATTGATTGCCTTTCTGACTGCTGCTGGACCTTTGACCTTTCTCTGATCCCCTTTGAGTTACATTCCCATTTTAGAGCTGCTTTAAGGAAGCTCTTCCTGGTTGAGTTACTACTCTTTGGGGGATGGGGCAAAGCATCGAAGCTGGCATCTGGGTGGCCACTATCCTGCATTTCCTTAACTTGTACAAATCTCTGAAGCAATGCATCCTTTTATCTATGAATTTAGATGGAGAAAGAAATGCAAAGGAATGTAAGAAAAAAAAAGCTTGCAATGTATCAATTCCAGTTAGGAAATTTATAGTGTCAGTGCAATCTGTACATGATAGCAGTGTTCCAATATTTGAGGGGCTGCCACAGAGAGGAGGGGAGTCAAGCTATTTTACAAAGCATCTGAAAGCCGGACAAGGAATAATGGATGGAAACTGACCAAGGTGTTGTAGAAAAGATGGGACACGCAAGCCAGCTCTTCAGAGAAGGAATAGTTTATTTGCGCAGGTTCATAGCAAAGAATAAATGGCCTGAACATTGAATGAAATTCAGGAACTTCCTTATATAGTTTATTGCTTTCAGCTAAAGCCATCTGTTAGTTTTGGAAACACCTCTCAAGATTTGCCCTTGAGTTACAGGAAGTTATGGGAAGTATACATGGGTCAGCTAACGGAGCAGCGTAGCTCGTATTTTGAGGAACTGACAATAAGTGTCTACTAAACAGATTAACAACCAAGCCAGCAAATAGGTTAAAACTGTTCTATATGAACAGTTAAAGCTTAATATCATGAAACCCTAGTTTGGTTCAGGCTTGAGGCCTACTTTGGTTTAGCCTGCCCCCCTTAGAGATTCAACCGGGAAATAAGGAGAAATTTTCTGACAGTGAGAACAATCAGCCAAAGGAACAGAAGTTGCCTTCAGAAATTGTGAAAGCTTCATCACTTGAGACGTTCAAGAAGAGACTGGACTGCCATCTGTCAGAAATGGGGTAGGGTCTCCTGCTTGGTCAGGTGGTAGGACTAGATGACCTACAAGGTCCCTTCCAATTCTGTCAATCTGTAAAAAAAATCTAAAAATTCCAATTTGAAAGTTCACTGAGTACACAAAACACAACACATTGCATTTATGTGTTTTGCTGATCTCCATCAACCACAGCTGTACATCTGTCTTTGCTGAAATCTCTTTGCTCAAGTAAAAAGGGTTTCAACATTTCTTCCCCTTAGTTTTTTTCCCCCTTTTTCTTCTCTCTCATTCATAGTGCCAAGGTTTCCATCTCCCTTACTTTCTCCTTAGTAGCCATTGTTGGCAACGCTACATTGTTTACAAAATTGGGGACTGGCTGTCAGCCAATTGGAGTTGAGAAGCTTGGAAATAATAGCCCAGGCGCCAGGCATTAGAGGGGAAGGAGAAGGCAGGTGATGTCACATCTCGGAAAGCTAGAGAGGAGGAACAGGAAGAGGAAAATCTGACATAAATTTGGAGAGAAATATGAAAATGTACACCATTGAGGAAATCGGGGGCCCACACCAGATAGTCTGGAACACACAAACTAAGTGTGAAGGGGGTATCATGACAAAAATGTGGTGCATGTTAGACGTTTAAGAAGCTAAAAAATAATGCAGGTGAGAGGCCTATCTATTGTTGTTAGTTAGTCAACATCTGACCAATGAACAATAAGACTACAGAAGACAAGACATACAGCTTAAGTGGACATTTGGTGAAGCTATGGAAGGAAGAAGGAAGAATCATAGGTAGTCCTTGACTTACAATCATTCATTTAGCAAATGTTTGAAATGACTGGGGGGAAAAATAGTGACTTCTAATCAGTTCAACAGCCCTGCAGTTATGGGATCAAAATCTGGGCACTTAGCAATTGTCATTGTAAAAAATTTACAGCATCTCGGAATCCTGCAATCACAATTTACTGCTTTCCCAGCCAGCTTCTGACAAGCAAAGTCAAAGCTGGATTTGCTTAATGACCACATAGTTCATTTAACAACTGCAGTGATTTTCTTGACAACTCTGGGGAAAAAAAAAGAGATTGTAAAATTGGGTCTGGCTCACTTACCAACCATCTTACATAGCAACAGAAGTTCTTGTCCCAGTTGAAGACTATCAATGTCCAAATGTGCTGAAGTACACACACACACACACACACCACCACCACCACCACCACCACCACCACCACTACTACTACCACCAGCAGATACAACTAGTATTTGGTTGAGATGAGGATGTTAGGAGTTTATGGCTTGGTCACCGTCAGAGAGCTAAGATTCCCTCTGTGTCTATGCTGCAAAATGGTATTGGGTTTTTAATCACTCATTGTCATGACCGCCTACTAATGAATCCCAAGAAATGCAGTTTGGTACCTGGGAATTCCGAAGTAAGTTAAAACTAACTGAAGACTAGTCCTGAATCAAGTTTGTAGGTAGGGCCTGGAAGAGAATTGAAATCAAGACCAACACATTTGAAAAGTCAGCACCTTGGATAGCTCCATACGGATTATCACTGCACAACTGAAAGGGCAGACTCCGATGATGCTCCAAGCATGGATTGGAGCTGATGATGGATGGATCTACAGCAGCCAGTATTGCAGTCATGATGTCTAGCGCTTCCTCTTTTAGGAAGTCTCTTCTGCTTTACAGAACCACTTCCAAGTATCAGAATGCAAAAATGTGGGCTTTGTTGTCCCATCAGAACTATTATAACTTTATCAACATTTCTCCTATTATTTAGAATGCACTTTGGGCTGTGAAATTTATAAAATTTCATGTTTCAGTCTGGGGAGTAAATTATCCATAAGCACAATTTGGATCAAACTGTTCCAGATTCAACCGTGTTAGACATACTCAGAGACGCCAAGCTGCTTCTGTATATTATGCCTTGTGAGCCAACTTTGGAAAGAACCAGCTTGATGTAATGCTTAAAAGCATCAGGCTAGAAACAGGATGGCTGTGAGTTCTAGATCTGCCTTAGACACAAAGTCTGATGGGTGACCTTGGGCCTATCCTTCTCTCTTAGCCGGAGGAAGAAGGCAGTGGCAAACCACTTCTGTAAAACCTTGCCAACAAAACTGCAGCTCCAGGCAATTGCTAGGAGCCAATTCTGACTTGAAACCAAACAACCCTGGATCTTCCTTGTCTTAGCAGTCTAGCCATCCATAGGAATAAAAGCTCTAGAGGTGACCTGATGCCAAGAAGAAATGTGAATTCAGAATTCAGGAGTGAAATATTCAGTAGATCCTAGTTCAAGGGGTCAGCAACCTTAACACTCAAAGAGCCACAAAGGTCCTAACCGGAAGCCCCCCCATTCAATTCTGGAGCCAACCAGAAGTCTGGTTCCCCCACCATAGAGTCTCCTCCTAGCGCGGCGTCCTTTTCCCTCTACCTGTCCTAACCGAAAACCCTATCAACTGTGGAGCTGACTGGCAACAGGGAGCCACAGCAGAGGGATGAAAGAGCCGCATGCGGCTCCAGAGCCGTGGATTGCCGCCCCTTGTCCTAGTTAAAGAATTGTTGGGCCCTGGAGGATTGCCCGTATGTGATTGTCATGGGCCTCATCTGTCTTGAGTAGCTCTCTTTTACCCCGTGTTTTGAGTTGTCCCTCAGGTCTTTCTTTCCGAGACCTCCATCTTCCTGCTTCCTACCCTGGAGGAGGGAATGTGTGTTCCAGAAGCAGAGAAAAACCAATTGCTGTTTGCAGAAGGAGATGGTTTAATCACATTAATATGCATGAGGCAAGGAGAAGGGGTATCCTTTGCATTAAATATTTACCATTCAAGCCTGGGACTGCCTTCTAGGAATTAAAAGTCCTGAAATAATTGCTGAAAGGGGACCCCGGGAAAAAGGCAGGAGATGGACACACTCCTGCATGATCATCCCCCAAGACCCGCTCACCCCCACCCCTACATCCCTAGACTAGGACTGCAAGATTGTGCAATCTGCATCCCTACAGAAGAGGTCTGGTTGTGTTGTCTGGAGAAGATGTCATATTGCTCATCAAGCCATCTGAGATAGTTTTTTCAGTTGTCTCTCTTGACTGAGAAGTTATGCTATCTGTCCATGCCCCAAATCTCTGTAGGTCTATTAGATGCAAATGAGCCCTGTTTGAAAAATATAGAGCAGGTTTCAAATCCTAAAGCGTTATTAATATAAACCACCAGGAGCCCTAAGATGATGCTATCCTAAACCAGACACTTTTTTCCATGTTTTATGCTATTTTGCTGATTTTTGTTGTTGTTGTTGCTATCATTGAAGGAACCATTTACTAAATTCTTGAGCTTGTCAAGAAGAAGTAGGAAGTCTGAATTCTTTGACTCTTCCTTCAGATTCAGGTCCAAACAAAATCAAATGCTTTTTGGTTCAGTCTGTTACATTGACTATTTCTTTGAAAGGTTAACATATATTTACTTACTTACTTACTTACTTACTTACTTACTTAATTAAAAGGTAAACGTTCCCCTCACTAGTCCCCTGTGCTAGTCATTTCCAGCTCTAGGGGGCAGTGCTCATCTCCGTTTCTAAGCCGAAGAGCCAGTGCTGTCCAAAGACGTCTCCGTGGTCATGTGGCCGGCATGACTAAATGCTGAAGGCTCATGGAATGCTGTTACCCTCGCACCAAAGGTGGTTCCTATTTTTCTACTTGCATGTTCACGTGCTTTCAAACTGTTAGGTTGGTAGAAGCTGGAACAAGTAACGGGAGCTCACTCCATTATGCAGCGCTAGGGATTCGAAGCACTGAACTGCCGACCTTTTGATCAACAAGCTCAGCCATGGAGCCACCACGCCCCTTACTTACTTACTTACTTACTTACTTACTTACTTACTTACTTACTTACTTTCTCACTAATTTTATATAGCCTGAGTCTTGTATCAAATTCTGGGCGGCTCTCAATCCGTGATTAAGCCAAAATCAATAATAAAACAACAAAATACCTTATTAAATCTATTAAAACCATAAACAATAAAAACCTGCCATCAAAGTTACATTTCCAACATTTTCCTCTAATTAAATCGTCTTACTGCCTTTGCCCAATCCCAGATCTTGAAGAGAAAGCCACATTTTCGGTGCTTTTCAGAAATCCAGGAGGTTCATCTTGACACAGTTCCTGGAGTTCTCCAAAACTTTCAGACCTTTGAATGTGCCAGAAGGAAGGAATTATTGAATCCATGGAGAGTTACAACATTACCTGCATTACATCCATTCTAATTTTTGTGTTGAACCTTCCCATTCCCCTTCTCCTCTTCTCCTCCCTCCTTCTCATCCTTAGCCTGGAAAAATTCATGGAAGCGTGAAACCTTCATCTAAAGCATTGAATGGACTAAACATCAAAGCTAAGCTTATTCTTTGCAGCTGAGCATTTCACAACCATGTTTAGATGAGAGGGGGCATTTCCACTGCAGCCATAGGTGAAATGAAAACTGAAAGTGGCCTAAAACAGAATCTGTATACCGCATGAGCCAGAAAGATAGCCGAGAAAATATCTACAGACCCCTCACATCCTGGATATAAGTTGTTTCAACTCCTCCCTTTGGAACAGTGCTATACCATAGGGCACTGCATACCAAAACAACTAGACACAAAGCTTTTTACCCTTTTGCCATCACTCTGCTAAACACCTAATTCTCACAGCACTGTCTTATGTCTAAGGATATTTACCCATGTAGTAGAGCTGTATTACTGTTATCCTTCTCATCTTTCCTATTAACTTCTACTATTGGCTTCTTTTGATTATATTACTTTGTTGTTTGTATATACACTGAGAGCTTCTGCACCAGAGACAAAATTCTTGTGTGTCCAATCACACTTGATCAGTAAAGAATATTCTATATTCTATTCCTTAGTCATTAGGATGAATTTCATGTAGTTTTTTTTAAAGGGCATGCCACTCTTTATGAATCAGTGTTACCAACTTCCGCAGCTGTAAGTGTTTAGTGTAATGATGCAACGCTTGTTCTGAAGAGTAGATCTCAATATTTCCTATGGTACAGCAAATAGAGATAAGTAATGATAACCATTTATCATCTTATGTTTGATGGTTTTTATATTCCAAGCTTGCCAGAATATTCATGAACTGGAATAGGACAAAGCAACAGGTCAGCCATTGGACACTGGCTGGAATAGGACATGGTAACAAGGTCAGCCAATGTATAGGCATGGAAACTGGGTCAACCAATGGGAACTATTTGGTGACTGAGAGCCATGCCAGATCGCTCAGAGCCTGGGCGTGGCTTACCTATGTAACTCTGAGTCTGTGCAAGAGAACTAATCTAGTCTGCTCTCTTAATTGAAACTGGAAACCAGTCTCTCCTCTCTACTACATTGGAAGAATCTGCTGTTGGTATTGTACATTTATTCACGTGTTGTTATGTATATAAAGAAGTGTCTTATTTAAATGAATCCAGCTGAATCAGTTATCTGTGTGTGCTTTCTGGATTTGAATTTTGCAACAAACTCTTACAAAGCTTTATTCTTGTGAGCTACCCAGAGTTGTGTTTCAGGTTGGACAGCCATATAAACCTTTTCAAAAAATTCAATAAATATATAAACCAAAGTTTTGAACAACGCAGTGCACCTGAGGCTTCCTGCTGTGTGTCCCCAGAATCTACCGTTCTGTCATTAAAGTTATTGATTTCCATTTTTTTCTTTCCCTGGAAAAATGGCTGCGAGGGATGTCATTGAACAGGAAGACTCGGGGTCAATATTTGGAAGTTAGATTATAGGGATAAGAAATGTAAGGCTCTTTGTGGAAAGCCGAAAATCAAGAGACTTATAAAGGCTTATGTTCATCGGAAAAGGTTCTACTAGACTTGTTTTGATTTAAGACACTGGTTCTTAACTCAAGAAGTTAAGAAGTTTAAATCATAACATTTCTTCAAGCCTTTGCAGGCCTCAGTGACAAAATTATGGCCCTCCAGAGATCCGCAGATCACAGGTTGAGAACCACTGATCTAAGACTTTGGGATGTCCAGAACTCAGAGCATTACAATTTATGGTGCACTTTCATCTTATATTTAACCAGCTGGTTTAATTAATTTTTTAATATATATATATATATATATATATATATATATATATATATATATATATATCAGGGAGAACTAACAATATACATTGTCCTCCTAAAAACATTGGCATGAAAGGGACCTACGCTTTAAATGCAATATCCATAAAGTTAAAATGAAAAACCAACTCAAAAGCATCATATATATTGTTCTGTTCATTTTCTATTTACCTTTTCTTTTAAAAGAGCCCGTCTAATTCTCCCCTCAATTATCTTCTGCCTCCACTTGATAACACTGGCACCAAATGGATACCATCGTTTGAATTGTATAAAATTAAAAAAAAGCCAAAGTAAACAGATAACATTTAACAATTTTCTCCTGGGAATAAGGAGGAAGAGAGTCTAGACGTGGGAAAGGGCTGATGTAGATTCTGCATAAATTGCCTTCAATGCCAAAGGCGGAATCTCTAAAGGCTAGGCTAGGGAGAGCCAAGGTGGCGCAGTGGTTAAATGCAGCACTGCAGGCTACTGCTAGATCAGCAGTTCAGCGGTTCAAATCTCACCGGCTCAGGGTTGACTCAGCCTTCCATCCTTCCGAGGTGGGTAAAATGAGGACCCAGATTGTTGGGGGCAATATGCTGACTCTCTGTAAACCGCTTAGAGAGGGCTGAAAGCCCTATGAAGCGGTATATAAGTCTACTGCTATTGCTATAGTCTACTGCTATAGGGAGATTATTCGCACACTTTCTACAAAATCCATTCAAAAGAAAAGTTGCCAGAGCTTAAGCACGGTTAGTTATAAAGCCAATTTCTAATAGTGGAAAGATAGCCAGTTTGCTGTAGTACTTAAGGCATAAGGCTAGAAACTGGAAGACCGTGAGTTCTAGTCCTGCCTTAGGCATGAAGCCAGTTGGGATATCTTGAGCCAGTTCCTCTCTCTCAACCCTAGGAAGGAGGCAATGGCAAATCACTTCAGACATCTTGCCAATTTCAGGATTGAAGTGTCAGGAGTCAACATAGAGATGGAGATGGAGGAGGAGGAGGAGGAGGAGGAGGAGGAGGAGAAGGGAGGAGGAGGAGAAGGAAGGAGGAGGAGGAGGAGGAGAAGAAGGAGAAGGAGAAGAAGAAGGAGAAGGAGAAGGAGAAGGAGAAGGAGAAGACAACAGCTACTTTTAAGTCAACATTTCAAAAAGGAACGTTCATACTTTGGTTCCAAAGAATAATTTTTCCAAATCAACACACACGCAAACATGCACACACATCAGCCAACAAAACAACATGTTCTTACTTGTTTCCGCTTTAACCTTTAGACTCTACATGTTAGACGTCTGCCAGATTCCCCAAGAAAAAACTGCTGTTGTGTCTTTTCAGGCACCAAGACTGGGATTATGGAGGCGCATTTGGGCAATTGGATTGGTGATTGTCTGTGCTGGGTAAACTTCGCTGTGATAAGTTTCCTTTCCTGTGACTGGCCAAGCGGAGACATTTTCTACGCACAGCCGTCTGCTTCCTCAGATCAGATGAGGGAGCCTCACTTTTCCTTTTTTTTTTTTTTTGCACAAGGCAGCCTATGAAATATTTAGCGGGCCGCCAAAGGCAATTACATTAGAGAAGCTAGTTAAACACCCCTTAGCCGAGGGCACCCTCCCCCCCCCACCTGCCATGTAAATCAAACAAATTGGACTCTTTTCACAATCAACACACATGATTTTATTTACAATAAATAATTTAGGGTTTTAAAAAAAAGCAAGGACACGTTTTGCCCTATCCGTAAATTTTTCTCCTCGTTTTCGTGTACTTTTCTGTTCTCTGCAGAGAGTTCACAGACTCGGGGATCCTAGTTTTCCTCCTTAATGCAGGAGGTGGGACTGTGGGGGGGGGGAGAGAAAGAGAGAGATTTACTGCCTGAGTGATCCTTTAAAAGATTCCTATTTCTTAATGGAAGGAAGAGCTATGTTCGCTCCAGAAATTCACCAAGTTGTCCATGCAGGATTAATGCTAAAGGAAGAGGCAATTCACCTTGTTAATTGTCCCCTCTGGCATCTTGGGTGGGTGACTGTATATATTTTTTTCCTCATTAAGATCTCTTTTTAGTCACAAAATGGAAGACACATTTTGAAGGGAGGGTTTTGCTGATATGGTTATTTCTTAATTCTCTCTTTTTTTTAGAGCTGGAAATCAGCTCTTTTCTAATCTAATGAAAACCATCATCCACTGAAGATCCATAATTAGTAAAACTTTTAGTAAAGCATAATTAGAAAACTCCCCCCTCCCAAGTTTACAACTCTCGACCTTCAAACAGGCTTTAAAATGTCAAAAAGAGGGCCGTGAAAATATTTACAGACCCACATGCGCAGCCAACACAGAAAGACATAAATTGTTTCAACTCTGACCCTCAAAATGACAATATAGCACACTGCACACCAAGACAACTAGACACAAGGCCGGTTTTTCCCCCGAACACCATCACTCTGCTGAACATCTGCCCCACAACACTATCAAACTATTCACCAAGGCTGCATTACTATTACTATTAGTCCTCTCATCATTCCTATCACCCATCTCCTCCTACATATGACTGTATGACTGTAACTTTGTTGCTTGTATCCTTACGATTTATACTGATATTGATTGTTTCCTGATTGCTTATTTGTACCCTATGACTATCATTAAGTGTTGTACCTTATGATTCTTGACGAATGTATCTTGTTTTTGTATGTAGACTGAGAGTATCTGCACCAAAGAAAAATTCCTTGTGTGTCCAATCACACTTGACCAATAAAGAATTCTATTCTATTCTATTCTATTCTATTCTATTCTATTCTATTCTATTCTATTCTATTCTATTCTATTCTATTCTATTCTATTCTACTCTACTCTACTCTACTCTACTCTACTCTACTCTACTCTACTCTACTCTATTCCAGCTCATATCAGATTCAGCCTTCCTGGTCTATATATAAATAATAAAGTTAGCTGATTATATCATGAACCATCTGCAAAGCACAATAGTGTTTGACTTTCTACTGAAGGAGAATTCAATAGGCATAAAATTGTCCTGTAAACCACGTAGCTTTTTCCATATAATTAAAGGTACTAGGCCTATCCTGTGTATGGCTAGCTATGATCCTCAGCAATGCCTTCACCAAAATATAGATTATTAAACAATTTGTAGTGTGGCCAAATCCTGAGTGACAAAATAATACTGAAGAATCAAATATGTTTAAGTAGAGAAATATGGTTGGTTAAATTGACCTGTGTTGCGGAGATGAATAAGCTAACTGTCTTTGATTAACTAAAAGGCTCTACATTTTTGGTGACTGGAAAACTTTTATGGACTTTTTGCTTAAAAATGAAGGGGGGAATGAACCTGTGATTTATTACTTTGATAATTAGACAAAGCCTACATCATAGAAAGAAGAGTGGTGGAGAGAGGAGAGGAGAGGAGAGGGGAGAGAGAGAGAGAGAGAGGGAGAGAGAGAGAGAGAGAGAATTGTGCTTATAACTGCTGTGATTAATAGAAGCCACTTCCTCGTATCTTTTCCTTTCTTTTCTACCTTTTAAAAATTATTTTATTTTATACTTCTTTTTCTTCTATTTTTTCTTCTTTACATTAGTTTGTATTAGTTTCTATCTTCTTTTTTAAATGCTTAGATAAAAATCCTTAAAGAAATTAAGTAGGAAAATATGAATTATGTCTACATTAGTTTCTCTTCATCATTTTTAAGAAAATAAATCTTATATTCTCACTCCTGTGTGAATTTGCTGTTTTACAATAAATTTGCAAACTGTATAAATGTTTTTAAAGGATTACATTTTATTTTATCATATTGTTAAAACAAAACGTGTCATCCAGACCTCAGATTGTGTTCTTCTTTTTCTAACATTCTCTCATTTCTCAACAGACATGATGTGGCCAAGTAAAGATAATCAACGAGGGATGGATTGCAAAAGAAAAACATGAAGGGAGAAGAAAGGGTCAAGAGAAAAGAAAGAGAAAGTCAGTTGTGTTGTGGTGAAATTGATGAGATTGGCAAAAAGAAAGAAGTATAAACATCAATGGTAATGTATAAAGCAGGGTAGAGATGTGGTGAAAAGAGGGGGGAAGAAAACTTAATCTTTCCCCTGGTATAGCCAACAAAGGGAGGAGAGCCTGTGGTTTAGAGGTTAATACATCTACCTAATATGCAAGTAGTCTGGGTTTGAATCCCAGAAGGGTACGGCTAGCTGATGAGAGCTAAATAGCTTGAAATAGATCTATACTAGTTTCCCTTTGTTTCTTTGTCGGTAAAACATAAATTCAACACAAAAATAGTTTGTTTGCGAAAGGACTGCCTGTCACTTTGGAAACCCTCCTGGATTGGGGCTGAAAGGCAAGAATGGGAGCAGTATGCTCCAACCCATAATTTAGTAGACCAGGTTGCCTTGAGAAAAAAAACACTTGAAAAGAGGATGGCATGCAAAGATATACAGCTATAAGGAACAGTGTAATGTAAAATAGGTTCTGTGTTCTCCTTTCATCCCCTCCCCTTCTCCTTCTTTCCTCTCCTGTCCCCTCCCTGCCCTTCCTCTCCTCTCCTCCCCTCCCTCTCTCTTCTACCACTTCTCCCTGAGAGCCTCTACCCATCTCACTAGCTCAGAGGAGGTGGACAACCTTGATGGTCCTTCCTTGAGGGTTGTCACCCGATGGAACCTGAGGTCTTCTCTGTAGTCACCTTTGGAGGACCTTCCCAGCTGAGATCCAAGGAGCTTCAACTCATTTGGTCTTCCGGAAGGTTGCAAAAACCTGGCTCCTTCCCTCCCCAAGTACTGGGCTAGGATGGGGTTGAGTCAGCAAGTCACCAGTTTGATTGTTTTGGCCACCTGGTGGGAAGGAAATGATTCATCTGTGGGTTTTTTTAAAATGCCATTGTTTTAATGGGTTGTTGTGAGCCATCCAGGATTTCTAGATGAGATAGGCAGCCATGGAATAAGCCATGGAATAAGCAAACAAACATTGGTTTGGAGAAGTGGTGGATTAAGACTCACTGGTGCCCTAAGCATTGACAAATCTTGGTGCCCTCCCCTCCTTTGGACATACTGTACAAATCTTCAATTTTTTCCCCTTTCTTTCTCAACTTTGTGGTGCCCCCTTGGGCCTGGTCTCCGAAGCATGTTCTTAAATCTGCTTAATGGTTAATTGGCAAGACCGCCTCCTGCCAATTACCTCCCAAAGACCTATTAGATCCCACAGACTAGGCCTCCTCCGAATTCCATCCGCCGGCCAATGTCGACTGTCGACTACTCGGAGGAGAGCCTTCTCTGTGGCTGCTCCGGCCCTCTGGAACGACCTCCCCCCGTAGAGATTCGGACCCTCACCACCCTTCAGGCTTTCCGCAAAGCCGTCAAGACCTGGCTGTTCCGGCAGGCCTGGGACTGATGAGTTCCCAGCCCCACTCGAATTGTTGTGGCTGTTGTGAGTTTTTTTTAAACTGTTCTTTGTAATTTGTTTCTCGTTTTGTTTGTTCTTGTATTGTTCCCTTCCCCTTGGTTTGTTAGCCGCCCTGAGTCCCTCTGGGAATAGGGCGGCATACAAGTTTAATAAACCCAAACCCAATACACTACTGATTTGGAGAATTCGGGCGCCGGAAAGCCAAGGCATCCAAGAAGCCTAACTTCTAGGGTCATTTTTCAAAGCAGAGAACGGGAGGTTCTCCTAGCCTCTCCCACCCAGCTCCATCCTTCTTCTCGGAGCTCTCATTGCTCAGCAACTTGGCCCCAACCGGTTGGCAGCGAGAAGGATGCCGTCGGACCGGAGAGAAGCCCGCCGCTGCAGCCTTTTCCCTCCCGATGGCCAGGATCGGAGGCAGGGAGACCAAAAAGCGGCACCTCCGAAAGGGGGGCGGGCACGGGCCGCTCTTTCAGCCAATGAGGAGGCAGCCCGCTGGAAGGGCGTGGCCAGGACGGTCCTATAATGTCATTCAGGGTGCCGGAGCGCTCGGTCAGAGACAATAAGACGCGCCGGCGAGCTGGAGCGGCCACCTGCTCGCCTCCTCTGGTTTTTCCTCGCCGCCGCTGCCGCCGCCGCCGCCGCCGCCCCCCTCGCCGCCACCATGATGTCCATGAACAGCAAGCAGGCGTTCAGCATGCACCCCATCCTGCACGAGCCCAAGTACACCCACCTGCACTCCAGCTCCGAGGCCATCCGGAGAGCCTGCCTGCCCGCCCCGCAGGTAAGGGGAAGCGAGGGGGGGGGGAGGGAAAGGAAGCGGTTGGGAGTTTAGGCTGGCCAGGTTGGGTCTCCTCGCCCCCCCCCCCTTTCCCAAGGTGGAGGCTCCAGGAGAGCTGCAAGCGTTCCCCTCTCTCTGGGGTCCCTATTCCCGGGAGAAGACCAAGCGGGGATCGGGTAGGCTTCGGAGAGAGCTTCGCAGATCTCTCCGGGGAAAATCTCCCGGGACGTTCGCGGGATGCAGACGGCACCGGCTACATCCCCATTCACCCCCCAACCCCGCCGCGACGCCAAGTGGGGGGGAGTTTCAAAGTCCCTCTCAGTGTAGCTTCTCGTTTGGGAGAATAATCGACCTGAAAAACGTCGCGAAATGCTGTTGGACGTCCCCCCACCTCCTCCAGCTTCACTCCTAGTCCCTAAAGCGCACAACTGCTAAAAAGAGAGAGAGAGAGAGAAAAAAAACCCCAACTTCTCCCTCTTTCAAGCTCTTTCAGGGTTTGAAGAGACGTTTTAGTCTCTGCTGGGACGTCTGAAGGAGAGGGGTGGGCGGTTGGGATGCGTCCCGGGAGGCCTTAGAGAGAGATTGGTGGTCCGGTGGGCAAGAATTGGCTAGGATGAAGACAGATTCGGGAGGCGGGTGTCTTTCTATGTTGGCTGCGTATGCTGGGAACTGTAGTTGCGGGATATCTTAGTGGCCCAAAGGGAGAAAGCAGTGGGGCGAGGGGAACCCAGGCGGTGTGGGGCGGAGGGGGGGAACCTTCCGAGGATGCCGGATTTTCCCTTTTGGGAGTTCGCCCGTCGGGCCTGCTGAGCCAGGAAGGAGCCAGGGCTGGCAAGCCAAGGGGGTTGGTGATGGGAGGTCTCCCGGCGGCTCCCCTTCTCTAAGCCCGGTGTCGTCTCTTTTCTCCCCCCCCCCACCTCTCCGTCCCTCTCAACCTCGCAGCTGCAGAGCAATTTCTTCGCGGGCCTGGATGAGACGTTGCTGCGCGGAGCAGAGGCGCTGGCGGCCGTGGACCTGGTCTCGCAGAAAAGCCACCCCTTCAAGCCCGACGCCACTTACCATACCATGAGCAGCGTCTCCGTCTCCTGCACGCCCACCTCCTCCTCCGTCCACCTGCACCCAGCCTCGATGCTCAGCGGCCACGCGCACCACGCGCCCCCGCACCAGCCGGCCCAGGGCCTGGAAGGCGAGCTCTTGGAACACCTCACCTCGGCCTTGCCGCTGCCCGACGTGGGCGCCGCCTCGGCCCACCCGCACCCTCATCATTCCGCCCACCTGACGGGCCTCAACGGGCTGGGCCACCCGGCGCACGGGCAGCCGCCCCTGGCCATGGGGCCCCACCCGCCGCACGGCCTGGCCTCGCACCCCGCCGTTCTGGCCGGCCCCGAGACGGAGACGGACCCGCGGGAGCTGGAAGCCTTCGCCGAGCGCTTCAAGCAGCGGCGCATCAAGCTGGGCGTGACCCAGGCCGACGTGGGCTCGGCCTTGGCCAACCTCAAGATCCCCGGCGTGGGCTGCCTGAGCCAGAGCACCATCTGCCGCTTCGAGTCGCTGACCCTCTCGCACAACAACATGGTGGCCCTCAAGCCCATCCTGGAAGCCTGGCTGGAGGAAGCCGAGCGCGCCCAGCGCGAGAAGTTGGCCAAGCCCGAGGCTTACTCGACGGGCGACAAGAAGCGCAAACGCACCTCCATCGCGGCGCCCGAGAAGCGCTCGCTCGAGGCCTACTTCGCCGTCCAGCCGCGGCCCTCCTCCGAGAAGATCGCCGCCATCGCCGAGAAACTGGACCTCAAGAAAAACGTGGTGCGGGTCTGGTTCTGCAACCAGAGACAGAAACAGAAGCGCATGAAGTTCTCCGCCGCTTATTAGGGACGCTGCGGACGGGAAAGGAGGGAAGGGGAGCTCGATCGGCCGGCCGGCCGGCCAGCCGCTGCCCCACGCCGCGCGCAGGACTCGGAGGCGCGGCCGGCTTCGGACGGTGAGACGGGGCCCCGCTTTCCCTGCTCGGACCGCCAGGCCTCGAAGTGGAGGCCTGCTTCCTCGGTGGGCGCTTCAGCCATCCAGGACTTTGGGAACCGCCCCTCCCTCCTCCGGCCGAGGTGTGCGCGTCGTGGGGCGAGCGGATAAGAACTGAGTCCCGCGCCAGCGGGGGAAACCAACCAAACCCAACGAAGCAGCAAAAGACATTCTCTCGTTTTCTAAATAAAAGAACAATACGAACAATTAAAAGCGTTACACCGAAGGGAGGGCTCTTCCCTCCCTCCTCCTCCAGGGGGGGGGCTCCCCCTCCTCACGCCTGTACCGTATCCCTGGTGAGTGGCAAAAATGGGGAGTTCTCCCCCCTCCCCCGTGCGTTTCTTTTCTTTTTGATCGAACAGAAGGGAGGGGAAAACTTTCAGTCCTGGTATCTTAACCCCCATCCCGTGAATTTACAGGGTGGGGGAACTACTTGCATCGTTTCTGTATTTACGATATGCACTTATGTGGGGCGAGAGTGAGTTTTTGACTGCAGTTTAGTACGCGAAGGCCATATACCGACTTCGACCGAATGGTTCTTCCCCCTTTATTTCGGCCGATGGGGGGAAAAAAGAAGGAAAGAAAGAAAAGAGACGAACTATCCAAAGCAGAACAAAAAGGATCTCCGTGACTTCAACCCCGCGCCACCAACCCACACTCCCACCAGCCCATCCCGCTCCGGCTTCCCTCCTCCGCATGCTTCGGGTCTCCTCCCTTCTCCCGATCAAAAGACCCCCCCCCCTCCTCGCCTGGTTTGCAATAAAGTGTTGTGTTCCTACCTCATCCGTCGAAGCGAGAAAGAAAGGAGAAAGTGACGAGCGAAAGCAAACGGGGCCAAAGAAACCGGCGGGCCAGCGCTACCGCTGGGGCTGCTTTTCAAACCGGAGCCCTGGCGTTTGTCCGGGGGGAGGGGGGACGTGGGGGTGGGGGTGGAAAGAGAGAAATGCTTTGATTCAACTTTAATTTGACATGACACGAAAGAGGTGAATGGCTGTAGAATTTCACTGTAAAAAAAGGAGGGGGGGGGAGGAAGGAAAGGACCGCGCTTTGACAATCAATTAAACCTCGCGTTCGTGACTCCTGAGCCCGTTTGGAATATCGCTAGATTTTCACGAGGGAGGCGCGCTTGAGTCTCGAGTCACTGTTCTGATCGTCAGAGTCCCAGTTTTTCTTCTCCTGTTTCCTCTTCTTTCCTACCCTCTTCCAGTTCCTCCAGGGACCCGTTTCTTAGGGAGGGGAGTGGGGGGGAGGAGGGGGGGTGCTTCTTAATTTATACGCCTTTTAAAAAACAACAACGACGAGCACCCTGTTTCGCAAAGTTATTTGCAAAAATAATAATAATTCACAGAGCACTTTCAAAAAAAAAGATTGCTTTCCCTTCGGTTGCTTTATCTAGGGAGATGTCCTCCGTTTCTTTTATCTTTTCTTTAAAAAAAACGGGGAGGGGGCTGGAGGGGTGGGGGAGCAAGGGAGAGACTCTACCGTTTGTGGGGGTGTGAGAGGAACGCCTTTTTTGTGTCGGTGTATGCTCCAGAATTTCAAATAAAACATGCACGTTTTACCTCTTCCCCGTTCCACGGCTTTGGCTAAAACCCGTCGAGAAGCGAAACCCTAAGCGAAAAGGATGGGGGGGGGGGGTTTGCAATCGAAATTTAAACCCGCTTTCTCTCCCGCCCGCTCCCGGATCGGTAGAGGCGTTTTGTTCCGCGTGTGACTCTGCATTTGTGCGTTGCGAGGATGAAATGATTCCCATTCGTTTCAGTCTTAAGATAAGTTGCGTGGATCCAATGCCGTTCAGAAGGCAACCGATCAAAGATCATTCCGACCCCCCTCCCCATTTCAAGCTCTAAATTCCCACGTTCATACAACACGATTCGCTTAACCCGATCTAGTGAAGACTTCGTGCCTAACTTGGCATTTAGATTAGTTGGTTGGGTTGTGTGTGTGTGTGTGTGTGTGTGTTTTTTAGCAGATGCACCAATCCAGCGGTTTTGCTACTACAGTGTGTTGTGAGCACCCAGCAAACATCCGGGTTGCATTACCCCGTTGTGTGAACTCCGCCAGTTCCCCAGACCGAATAAAGACTCTCGCTTGGCGGGCTGTTCACAGTTCGCAAATTCCGATCCTCAGCTAGCTAAGCCGGGCTAAAGTTTCGTTTTAATCACAGACCCCGGTCCTAAGTAAGAAGGCCACGTTCAGCTGCTAGCAGATGATTAACAATAGCAAAATGATAACGATCATTTCTTAGATGATTTTCCCCGCCCCTCCAAAATCCTAAGGATTTTTGTTTTTCTGTTTGGGGTGTGTGCGTGCGTCTGTGATTTGTATTCCTCTTTTGATTCCCGTCTGGGATTCCCCAGCTGCTTCTGCAGCTCCGAGGGCGGGGCGAAGGAGCCCCCGAGACACGAGAAATCAACCAAATATTTCATTACAGGCTGTAGATTGAGTTGTCAATATAACCCTTTGAAGCTGAAAATGCTTTCTATTAAAGTGATTCCTGATCAAAAGTAGACAGGCGGAAAACAGCTCGCGGTGAGAGAGAGGGCGGGGGAGAGGGAGACAGACAGACAGACAGACAGACAAACAGAGCAGCATCCTACAAACTGGATGGCCTGTCGCACTACAACACCTGTCATCCCCTGTCCGGGCCATCCTGGCTGAGGATCATAGAACTTACACTTGGTCCGGTCTGAATGGGGAAGGTGTTTCCCCCCCCCCATTTTTTGTTCTTTTTTGAGTGGGCGGAAAATATTGGGTCTCATACATCAGAAGCCAGTTTTGTTCAGACTTCATTAGCTGCAAACAGGTGCCCTAAAAAAACATTGGAAGCCTTCCTTCTGTGGAGTGTGTCCTGGCTGGGTGAGTGTCACACCATTACTGCACTTTCAAAAAAAAAAAGAGTGTTGGGTCCCTCTTTCGTTTTGCAACCACCTTGTAGTGCAGGCTAGGCTACATCAAAGAGTAGAGCGTGCTCCAATTCCGAATGGAACCATCCACACCGCTGTCGGATTACATGCCTCATCTCATTTCACTCTTGGTCCTAAGATCAGAAAGAACAAACACCCCGAAATTGTTTTAGTGTATGTACGCATGTATTAAATGTATGTAGAGACCCAATCCGCAAGTTATGTGCAAGACGCGAGGGAGGCAGGTCGCTTCTTCTTCACCATTCTAGCAAGAGGAATGTGGAGACTCGGGGAAAGAATCCAGAAATGGAAAAGTTGTTCCAATAAAACTCACACATTCTGACACTACAGAGTGTTAACGGATGCAAAGCACGTGGGGGTGCTTTTCTGACTCGATCGCCCCAAGACCCAATGCAGGAGACCATCGTTCCCTTCCAACCAATCGGCAAGCCTTTTTCTCTGGATATTAGGAGCAGCTAGCAAACTTCCAAGAACCCCTACTGTGGATTTCTCTGTGTGTCCTACCAGTGGCTCGTTCTGACCCAAGAGGTCACTTAGCTTTCGTTGACTGGAGAGAGAGAGAAGGGCTGAGTAAGCGAAGACTGCAGAAAGATGGCCAGGAAGCTTCTGGATTCATCAACAGAGCCTCTTTCGGGCACCGTACCAGACTTCGATGAAGATAAGATCTAGGCTGTTTTGCTGGCAGGAAGGAAATTATTGGTGTCCTTCTCACCTGGGAAGCTCACTCCTGAGTAGGATAGGACAGGTGATGCTTCTGGCCATTGCCACCTTCAAGAAAATGCCTCGCACATTTGAGCAGGAAAGCAGGAAAATCTAAGACCTCTGATAGCAGGACATGTTTAACTGGTCAAGGTTGGGACAGGGGGAAGCAGGTTTTCCAGCCACCTAAAACACCAGGAAAGTCCCAAAAAGGCTGGGGTTCAAGTACCTTCACAGAGCTGGCAACTGTGTGGTGTGAATCCAACCAACTAGAACTCTCTCCTGCTCTCCAGTTGTTCTTCTCTTTGTGCTGTAGCTTCTAAGTGGGATTGTAAACTTCTCTAAGAGTTCCAGGTGGTACTCATAAAACACGTGTTACTTGATGACTGCATGAATCCATCTTTCTGGTGTGGTACAATTAATTAACCGAGGCTAGCCAAATGGGCTGGAGTTGCACAGGACGCTTAGCATCCACACAACCTTACTTGTGATCGGGAATAAAGCTCAAAAACATCCAGAAGGTTTGAAAGGTTGTAACTGACCTGTGGAAGCAAGCTGGAAGCTGGTGTCTCAGAGTCCATCACACCCAACCCTTTGGCTTGAAAGTAGGTTGGAGCTACAGTGCAGCCCCTAAGAAGGTTGGATCTGAGATGGGTGGCTTTCAGGTCTTGACTCCAAGAAGAAGACAGCCAGGGCAACCAATCTGCCCCACTGCCCAATCGTGCCCAGTGTAGTGTCCAGTGTACAAGACTGCCCAGTCTTGCCAACTTGAAGACCTGACTGGGGATTCTGGAAGTTGAAGTCCACAAGTCTTAAGGTTGCCAAGGTTGGGCACCTCTGCGGTAGATTGTTTGGTGTCATCTCTAGTTATTATTTGGAGATGGACATGTCCACCCATCAGCCTCTCAAAAATAAAGTAGTAAAAAACCCACAGCTGCCAGACGTTCATATATGTGAAAAGTAGGCAGACCTTAGGATCCATTTCCAGGCACCCCTCCACACATCCCTACTTTGCAGGATAAGTTTCTGTTTCTCTTAAGTGTAAAGGTCACCTCCTTATTCACCCCCGTTTGGCTAGGAAAGTGTATGTGTGGAAGAGACCGCGCCTGCATTCCTACTCAGAAGGTACCCATAGGGAGCAACAACAGCAGAGTTTGCCTTTCATTAGTTGGTCTGCTGTGATTCAATAGGGCCACAATCTTGGACACCCTCCAAGATTGGGCTAGTGGGAGGGAGAAGGATCTTGGACACTCTTCCTTTGGGCTGGAGTGAGGAAGAGATGAATCTCTGTATCAGTGACATCCTGGTTGTAAACTTATGCCATGGAAAATGCATGCAGGTTCTCTAGAAAATGAACTGATTTGAGCCACGGAAGTCTCCGTGCTAAGTTTTTTTTTAAAAGGCAATCATAAAAGGGACCAGAGCCAATGGGAACTAGCCAGGAATCTGCTTTCGATCCATGTGAAATACTTAAGTCCTGCAAAATTCTGGATGGAAGGGGGAAACTGGACCATCAGTTCCTTAATGTGTTGCCTTGTTTAATTAGGACTTGGTAATGGAATAAAATAATACTTTAAAATAATCAGAGAGGGGCAACAAAAGAATGCCTTGTCTTGGATTTGTTTTCACCGGCAGTGGGTTCTTCTCTGAATTTCTTAGCAATCTCCCCCAAATATGGTTTCTCCCCACCCAAAGAATCTCTCTTAAGCAATCTCCTATAATAGAAACATTGAATTAACTGGGACATAACTTTCAGGTTTAAAAAAGGCACATCTAGAGGATGAAATAATATCAAACCAGGTTTCTGCAAATATTCACAATTTGTGTCTTTAAAAAAAAACCAATTTAGCACACTTTGTATTAAGAGGGCTTCCCACCTCTCCTATCCAGCTCTGCCTAACAATTACTCCTTCCTTAAAATGCCTGGGGATCTCTTGAAAAAGGACAATCAGGGAAATGTTTTTTACAAAATCTTGCAACTAAAGCTTTATCTGTTCCCTTCTTTCCTTTGGTGGAAACATATGGAGGTTTTGAGAGTGACTGTGGACGATCTGAAGGCATTTTCAGATCTACCAAGATGATTGGAGGACTGCAGACTAAAACACATGAAGAACGTTTGCAGGAACTGGGAATATCTAGTCTAGGGAAAAGAAAGACTAGGGGTGATATGATAGCTGTGTTCCAATATCTGAGGGGTTGCCAGCAAGAGGGGGGAGGGGGTCAACCTATTTTCCAAACCACCAGAAGGCAAAAGATGAAACAAAGGATGAAAAACTAACCAAGGAGAGAAACAACTTAGAACAAGGGAGAAATTTCCTGACAGGTTAGAACAATTAACCAACTGGATGACTTGCCTTCAGAAGTTGTGGGTGCTCCAAAAATTAAAGTTTTTAAAGAGATTGGTCTGGAATAGTATAGAGGATGTCCTGCTTGAGCAGGGGCTGGACTAGAAGACCTCCACGGTCCTTTCCAACTCTGTTATTATCTAATAAGCATCAAGTATTAAAAGGAGATTATACTGCACGGAACACAGAAGCAGCTGTAAACTGACACCAAGAACTTTTCTTGTTCCAGCGGGGCACCCAATTTGCTTTTAGGATTCCCTGTCCCATCGCCCACTAATCCAAAATGCTCTCGCATGAAAAGCAGTCCCCATTAGCCACATCCGAGAGTTTTCCTTACAGTATTTCATAAGCTAATTGTTGGGGGAAAGGAAAAAAGAGTTGTTGGAAGTTTGCTTTGAGCAAAAGCACTTTTAGATCTACTGGGGTTCACTCAGGGGCTTGTCCTGATCCCGTCGTCCTGGCTTTCTTCAGATCAAGCAGGAAGAAATCACATCTATTTTAAAAAACCTAATGGTTTCTTCTGCATGCTCATCTGGAATTGACTTGCCCTCCCTACGCGTGGAAAGAAATTAGCAACAAGAAATATATCCAAGGGTGCTATCTTCCAGCTACTCTGGAGGTTTAGGAAGGTGGGGTGGGCACGACTACGACCCTTTTTATTTTGAATTTTTTCGTAGCCTCACCTGGCAGACTAAAGGGTCCTTCAATGTCTTCTTGCAGGGTTGAAATTTCTAGGGTGAGCTAATAGATGAGGCTTGTCCAAGCAACGGGCAAACAAAATAAATAAACAGGGAAACAAATGAAGAGGATTGTGAGGTTGATAGGTGAGGCACAGACCCCTGGGGAAATTGCAAAAGTACCCCTGCCCTGCCCAGAAATGGAAGGTGCAGAGCAAAGTCCTGCCATCCAGCCCAAACACGCTGGGAAACAGTATAAAAATCATAACAAACAAACAATCAGTAAATAAAAAGAACCCTTCGGAAGCAGATCAAAGGAAAGCTTTCCCCAATCGGGTGCCCCTCCTTCTCCATCCCCCACACTCCATGTGTCCAGCAGGGACCCCCGTCATTCATGTCAGAAAGCAGGCATGCTGGTTGCGGTGATGAGATTTGGGATCCTGAACGGAGCCTCCTTGGGACCAATGACTCCCTGGGGGCTGTTGTTAGGATCCCGCTGTGGAAGTCCCGGGCAGAGAAAGGAAGTCCCTGTTCCTTGTTTCCATTGCCTTTTCCCTCCTCCCCTTCCCCCTCGCCCCGTTTCTATTTTTGTTGCTCTTAAATATACAGGTTCGTTGAAATCTTCATGGCTCAGTCACGTGAGTGGACCTAGCCTCCCCGTCCTCCTTTAAGTCCTGCGCTACTTCTACTGGCTGCAAATTCCTTGAATTTCCTTGGAGGGATGTGTTTTGTGTGTGTGTGTGTGTGTGTGTGTGTGTGTGTGTGTGTGAGAGAGAGAGAGAGAGAGAGAGAGAGAGAGAGAGAGAGAGATTGAGAGATTAAGTTCTTCAAAACATATATCACCTAAGCAAAGAACAAAGAATGAGTCCCTGAATCCTAGAAAAAAAAATGCTAGGAATTAATAGTCTTGGGAAGGGAAAAAAGCAATTTTACTAAAAGAAACGATGAAAAAGAAAAAAATATTGAACAGAGAAAATAAAAACAAAGAGGAATAAAAACAGTTGTTTTAAATAAATGGTTCCTATAAAAAGAGAAATGAATATTTGGGCCGCTCTACAAAAGGCTTACTTTACAAAGTAAGTAAGTTATGCAGTTTTTGGAAAATAAGAGTCTTAAAATGTGTCTGGTCCAATTTATTCCTGCAGCTTTCCAGAAGAAAAATTGGAATCTCTTTCTTTGTCAAACTTTAAGAGAGTCTTTAATATGCTTGAAATGATTGATGATGATGATGATGATGATGATGATGATGAAGTTTTTAAAAACTCCACTGTCTCCCCTCTGTTGAATTTCTAAACTACTCTCAACTGCTTGAAGCAATCCTCTGTACCAGAAAGAGAGAAGAAGAGGAATAAATGTATACAATATGGCAATATTACCTTTGCTAAGAATTTGGTATTTCTTTTTTAAGAAAAGAAAGCAATCAATTAGACAGTAATGTGATCACCGCTCTAGGTGATGTGCAGTCAAAACTATTTTTGAGGATTCCTCTCCAGTGTGGACTTCAAGCTAGCATCGGATAACAGAAGTTTCTGCCTCTAGTTATTACTAGAGAAATCTCCTTATCGATTCCTCTGGAGACCGGAAATTTGAGCTAACAGCTGCTTGTTTTTTTCCTCTTATGCAAAAGTTGGTTTCTTTGGGATTTAGATTCTGCAGTTCCCAATGGGCTTTGAATTCATCTTCCAGAGAAGAGGATCTACTTAATTCTGGGAGACAATTTTTTGTTGCTTTGGATAAATTTTAGAAACAAATTCGGGGTTTCTTAAGGAGCTTGACCACCAAGTCGCTTTATAGGAGAGACGGGCAGGCAGAGAGATTTTATCAATCAATCAATCAATCAAGAAGCTTTGCCTAATTTTGGCAGAAAAGAGGCTGGGAAGATCTGCAGCGGAAAAAGATGGGCAGTGAAACGCAGCTTTCCCTCCTGAATAAAAGCTCAGTCCTGATAACAGTATTTAAAAATTACATTTATTTTGAAAAAGCTTACTCCTATATCAACTTAGCCTACAACAATAACGGTAGAATGTCAACATTTTCTTCTATTTGTAATAGGACTTAAAAAAAAACCCTCTTCAAATTTCCTATTCGGTTCATTCATTCATTCATTCATTCCAGAATAAATCAAAACATTTAATAAGCTCGTTTGATTTATTCTGGAACACAGCAGAGGCTTCTTACATGTTGATAGGCTGTGCCACCTTTCTAAATAGTTCAAAACAATTCTGATTTGAGAAAGAGAAAGAGGGGAAGATGGAACATTCCTTCTAGGACAGCTATAAAAACGTTGTGGGAATCGTTTGGATGACTGTGGCACGAATTAGCCCCTAACATAGCACCATTGAGTCCCCATTGCTTAATTTGTTTTAACAAAATAAATAACTCAGAAGATTTCAAAGAACGTTTTTAAGGGACAGAATTCTGCTGGTTGGTGGGCAGAGCAGAACTCAAACTTCCAAGCCGTGGAAATCAACGGTTTTTATTCACTTGGCCAAAAGGTTGGTGGCTTTTTTGCTCACTTCCCGGACTGCTGCCTGCCCCCCCGCCCCCCCCGCCCTTCGATCTCTTTTCTGTTCCAAGCCTTCTTCTTGGCCTCGATTGACAACGCACGGGGCTTCCTTGGCGCTTGGCATTCTGCCTGGGGACCACATTAAATCTTCTCTCCCAGGCATTAGGCAAAGAGAATGGGCTGGACAGTGACTTTCTGCATGAATGAGAGGCTTTTGGAGTGTGTGTGTGGGGGGGAGGGATAATCAGCTCTCCATCACTCCTGTGGCTTCCTTTAATGATCCTCCTCCCGCCGGACTGTTGTTTTCAGGACCCTGGACAGCGCACAGAGCCCTCCAAATACAAGGAAGCGCTTTATGGAGGAACTGGGGACGCGGCGGGAGCTCTCCAGGGTGCTGAAACAACTCCTGGCAGCAGGACGGAGAAGATTTCTCTCTCTCTCTCTCTCTCTCTCTCTCTCTCTCTCTCTCTCTCTCTCTCTCTCCCTCCCTCCCTCCCTCCCTCCCTCCCTCCCTCCCTCCCTCCCTCCCCTCGTCTTCCCATTTCCATCCAATCTCCATTGGAAACTCTCCGGCAGATCCTGGACAGGACGCTACATGCAGCTTTCAGCTCCCTTCAGCTCAGCTGCCTTCTGCTATGTTCTTTAGTCGGAGCCCTGTTTTTTTTTTTCCATGCCACGAAATACGCATTTTCATAAATAGACCTTGGCCAAGTGCTGGGTATGAAAATTTAATGAAGTCTGGATGTTGAGTGCTGCCTGGGGGGCCTTTGAGAATCATTTCAGTGCAACATTAGCAGGGCCCCTTCTCCTGCTCCCCCTTCCTCCCCGTCGTTGCTCTTTCCAAGAGACATCAAACCCTCCATGGCTGAAGACAGGACACGCACCCGGACTGGTTAGATCCCTTTCTTTACAGAGCAGGACATACGTGTGTGTGTGTGTGTGTGTGTGTGTGTGTGTGTGTGTTAGCAGCAACTCCCCCATCCGTAAAAAGAGCCTTTCTAAAGCCTGTCTTAGGAGGAAGGGCAAAAAGTGGAGGGATTGGGCAAGCATGAGCAAAGCCACAGGTGCCTCTCCCACTCCTGTCCTAGTATTAAAAGTTTTAAATGTGCACGATGCAATATTTATCACCTGAGATAATAAAAAGGCGAGCCAGTATTTCCTCATTGCAAAATTCAAACAGCTTTAAGCAAAAATGCTTCTCCTGAGGAATCGATCTGGGCTGGGAGGATTGTTTCAGGAGGAAGCACTTCCCCAAATTGCAGGATCGCTTTGTTGTCTGTCTTGTTTCTTTTCTTTTTCTTTTGTGAGGAATATTTATCTGAGAGCATCTTTGGAAGGCCATAAAATCAGCCCTCTCCTCTTAAGGTGTGGCTGGAGCAGGTAAGGGCTGTTTTCCTTTAAAAGGGAGGAGGCCTTCAGGGGGGCAAGAGAGCCAGGAATTAAAGGGGAGTTATGAGAAAAGTGAAAACCTTTGGGAGATTATGCAAGCCATTGTCTTTTATGTTAGAACAAAAGTCAACATCCTTCAACAACCAACTTTGCATTCATGGGTTAATGTTTGGACCAGGATAAGACAGAACAACTCTTAATCTGAATAACTCAATCAAATGCTTGGGGCAAGCAACAAGGGTTGTTTTGCACAGTTAAGAAAGGCAACTAAAGGGTTACTTGCTAATTTATTATAAATACCAGCCTTCCAGCTAACCTACCTCCTCTGCAGTCAGCTTTAACTTTCAGGTCAGCTGCTTATCTAGACAACTGGCTGCATGGAATACAGTGGCAGATTTGATTTGTTGTGTTGTGGTTTGGCTTTAAGTGGAGGAGCTGTCGGGATTTCCCGTGGATGTTGGTTATGAATTTGGCAAGCTCAATTCACAGATATTCCTCAAAAATCCTGTCCTTCAGGGAAGGTGAAAACTTTCCTCTTCTGGTTGAGAACTCTGACTAACAGTCATTTCCTATACATAACATTTAGTAGGAAGTAAATCATTAGTAGACCGCAATCCCATATGGCCTCGGAGGAAGTTCATTGAATTGAACGACTCTTATTTCTCAGTAGATATGTTTAGAGTGCATCTGGTGGAGAGCTTAAAGTGAGTTCCTTCACTCATAACGGTGCCCAAGACTGCAGATGTTTCAATACAGCATTCTGTCAACCGTTCCTCCCTACGTCCCATAAATGTTGCCCTTAGCATCTGTTCGTTGAGGTGCATTGCTGAACCCAAGGTTACTCTGGGCTGTTAGGATTAGCCCCTGACCCATTAAAAAAGCCCATTTAAGGAGAAGCCACAGTCCCACAATCTTATGGTGGGGATGACTTTGATGGCAAATCATTCTGCTTGCTCCTCCTTCTGTTTCATCGTCTAGTTCTGGATTTGCTGTTGAACATCCTATTCTTTGAAGGATTGCACTAGTAGGAAGGCTGCTTTGACAGCTAAGGAAAAACATATGTGCATATTTGTGTGTCCATAGAGTGTGTGTGTGTGTGTGTGTGTGTGTGTGTGTGTGTGCATGGAGGAAGGGAGAAAGCAGAGGAAGAATATAGCTGTCCCCACAGCACTCTTTCTGATGTATCTATGCACACATATCAAATGACCTGAGCAGATTCAAGTTACTACTTTGCTTCCTTAAACTAGCATTTCACAAATAGCGACTTTCAAAATGCATTGGATTATGAATATCATCCCTCCCCGGATACCCCATGGTGGAGCTTCGACTGATGGGACCTGTAGTCCATCACATCTAATGGATGTCAAGTTAAGGAAATCTGTCCCAATATACAATGTATATATAAGTGTACATTTTAAAAACAATAATGCTTAGGTCCTTGGTGAGGACCTGAAGTGTTAAGTTCCCATCAGTCTTAGACTGAACTTAACTGCTTCTTACTCCCTCATAATAAATGAAAAATTGGTGGGAACATAGAGTTGAGAAAGTAGTTGAAAATGTTACAATGTTGTGAGATTTCTGAATAGAAACTGATAAAGTCTTGGCTCATAACACATCAAAATATAACTGGTTGAAAAGAAGAAGGAGTGGATCATGGAACTAACATCTAAACTTCTTTGTCTTTTGCTCAAGGGGTGGGGGAATTGGGAATCTTGGAAATCCACAATACGTTCCACCACCGTTGGGTTGAGAGAGAATGAATAGCCTCAAAATCACTCATTCAGTTTCCGTAGCTGGGAATGGATTTGAACCAGGATCTATTTGTGCTGGTCAAAACTTTAACCACTACATCACACTGCCTCCTCAGTCTTGAGCAGGGCTTCATGCCATGTAAGTGTGAGTTATCAAGGTAGCTTTATTACAGAGCCAAAGAACCAGAAGCATGGAATTATGAAGGTATTCAGCAGTGGTACAGCTAATTTCCATCCTAGAGTTGTGGGCCTTTCATTAATAGAATAATAATAATAATAATAATAATAATAATAATAATAATAATAATCCATCAAAGATCCAGATTTGCCTATCCCAGGTCCTTAGTAAGGACTCGATAGGTAGACAAAAATGCTAAACCCATACTGAACATCTGGCTGTGTGTGATGAGCAATAATAATAATAATAATAATAATAATAATAATAATAATAGCAGCAGCAGCAGCAACAACAACAATAATAATCCAGGCAACCATTGATATGAGGTCTGATGAGAATTCCTGCTCAGGACATAGGGTTGAATTAGAAGATTACTAACTCTATATTTTTATGGTTCTATAATTCTAGGCGCCCCAGTGACACAGTGGTTAGAATACAGTAGGTTTGCAGGCTGCCCACAGTTTGGAGTTTGATCCTGTTATGGCTCAAGGTTGACAGCCTTCCATCCTTCCATAAAAGGAGGATCCAGATTGTTGGTGGCCATATGCTGACTCTGTAAACTGATCAGAGAGCACCATAAAGCACCTTGGAGTGATACATAAGCCTAAGTGCTATTGCTATAGCTAGTTAAGTCTGTCTGTCTATTTATCTCTATCTATTTATTTTCTATCTATCTATCTATCTATCTATCTATCTATCTATCTATCTATCTATCTATCTATCTATCTATCTCTATTATCTCTCTCTCTCTCTCTCTCTCTCTCTCTCTCTCTCTCTCTCTATCTATCTATCTATCTAGTCTCTCTTTCTCTCATATCTATCATCATCATCTTATATCTGCCTGTCATCTATCTATCTACCTATCCCACCTACCTACCTACCTACCTACCTACCTACCTACCTACCTACCTACCTACCTATCTACCAGCTATCTATCATCTGTCTCAGTGGTGGGTTCCAGGCGGTACGCCCCAGTACACGTGTACCGATGCCTGCCGGAAGCAGCAACCACCATACCAGAACAGTGTTTTGGAGGGCCCACCCTCGTTCCTTATCTGTATTTGAAGGAAATGGGTCATTTGTGCATGCATGCGCAGCATACAGCGCGTGCGCGACACTCCGCCGAGCAGCTGGAGCTTTGTAGGTGGTGGGTGTGCATGAGCGCGCAGCGCGTGCTCATGGTGGGCACCCAGCCCCGTCGCAGCGTACCGGTTGTGACAGGCTCTGGAACCCACCACTGATCTGTCTGTCTAACTGTCCATTTATCTTTTCTTTATTTTCCTGTCCCATACCCTTCCTCTTTCAAGAATTGGAATTCTTAGCTGGGGATTCCTAGGTAATGCCAATGCTGTGGGTCCAATTGCAAAGTCAAAACCACACACACACTGGAACAAACCATGGGGCCTTTTCTATGATGCTGCCAAGAAAGCCACCTAGTTGCAATCACTAGGAGTCCACTGTAACTTGAGAATGTCTCTGCTTTTTTTTTTAACCTAGCTAGAAAAGATGAATTGCTTTCTTTCTGCCTTTGTCCCAATGAGCCCTTGTGCCAGGGAAAGTAATCAGTCTAAAAGGGATGAAAGAGGATAGCCCTCTGCTAGACTTGAAAATGCTTAAGTTCCGCTTGTTCTCAAGCTGGCTCCATCATAGAGATGCCATTAAGTCAGGTGGGAGATGCTGGGATTAAAGAAAGGTGGAAGAATCCTTGGATAGGTACTATATCCTATTAAGCTTATATGGTGTGCTGCTATTAGAATAGAATAGAATAGAATGAAATTGAACGGAATGGCACGGCATGGCACGGCACAGCCCAGGACATGATAGGATATGATATGATATGATAGGATAGGATAGGATAGAATAGAATAGAATAGAATAGAATAGAATTCTTTATTGGCCAAGTGTGATTGGACACACAAGGAATTTGTCTTTGGTTTATATGCTCTCAGTGTACATAAGGAGAATAATATACATTCATCAGGAATACAAAGATACAACATCAATCAAGAATAAAAAGATAGTCAAGGTTCCTAATAAGCTATCAAATAAAAACAATGTAAATTGAAAGATACAAGCAACTTGGTTATAGTAATAAGTTGGAAGAGAGAGATACTAGGAAGGAAGAGAAGAATAATAGTAATACAGTCTTAGTAAATTATTTGACAGTGTTGTGCGAAGTAGTTGTTAAGCAGAGTGATGAAGCAAATATTTAAAAACTGTATCTACTCTCAAGTTATTAAGAAAGCTCCAGGCTTTCTAAAGTGTTTAACAGAGTTTTAGAAGTGAGAGGCATCTTTCAAATAAGGGGCAATTTTGGGGGTGTTAACTCTTATTGCAATGCTTTTATTGAAACAGCATAACAGAGATCTGGAACCTGTGGCCCTCCAGACATTGCTAAAACACAATGCCCTGCATTGTCCATTTTGTTGCTGAGATTTGTAACTTGACAGCCCCAGAAGCCACAAGATCTCCAGCCCTTCGACAAAAGAAAGAACAGGTCCTGGAATCCTGGCTAGAGAGGCTTCTTGAGAACAGCACTCCAGCGAAGAGTCAATCCTGCTGAAAGGTCTTGTCATAGGCTAGGTGTTTGGGCTGAGTTTCAAAAAGTTGCATTTTGAGCAAGGCATGGCCTTAAAGACAGCGTTGGTCCATTGTAGGGGAAATCAATCCTTGCAAAGTATCTTCTGATAAAAGCATCATTATGGCTTGGAGGAATAAAAGGATATCTGTGAGTGAAGACTTCCAAACATTGACCTACACAACAGTTCAAGGGGTATTAGATCTTGAGTTACTGCTGCCTTCTATAAAGCATCACTCTTCTAAACATCTGGATGGTGCTTTCCTCCTGGTTTTTAGGAAATCCATTAAAACAGGGCTATTTGCTCCAGGCATCAGGGCTGGTGGTACATGACCTGTTCTTCTAGCAACCTAAGCCATCTTATCCTTGGTGGTTTTTGAAATAATTAGACTTCCTGTAGTATACATTGCTACACCCAGTGTAGGTAATTATTTTTTAATGAATTGCGGTTGCTGCTCTTTTATTGTAATGTGCACTGTATGTTTCCAACCTAATTTATGATGATTGGGATGTCCGTGGTTCATAGGTGGCTTCAGTTGGAGATACTTATAAACCCCGTAAAATGAATGAATGAATGTAAAGAGTGACTCAGTTCTTATGGGAAATGTTTGGGCCTCACCAGGCTACAGTCAACGGTTCCTTGGAAGTATTTCTGATGCTCTCAGAAGACCATCCAAACTGAAGTTTTGGTAAGGCCACACTTGGAATACTGCATCCAGTTTTGGTCGCCATAATGTAGAAAAGATGCTGAGACTCTCGAAAGAGTGCAGAGAAGAGCAACAAAGAGGATTAGGGGACTGGAGGCTAAAATATATGAAGAACAGTTGCAGGGACTGGGTATGCCTAGTTTGATGAAAAGAAGGACTAGGGGAGACATGACAGCAGTCTTCCAATATCTCAGGGGCTGCCACAAAGAAGAGGGAGTCAAGCTATTTCCGAAGCACTTGAAGGCAGGACAAGAAGCAATGGATGGAGACTAATCCCATCAGATCGCACAGGGTAGGCCTCCTCCGAATTCCATCCGCCAGTCAGTGCCGACTGGCGACTACTCGGAGGAGAGCCTTCTCAGTTGCAGCTCCTACGCTATGGAACAATCTCCCCGTGGAGATTCGCACCCTCACCACCGCCCAGGCCTTCCGCACAGCCCTCAAGAACTGGCTAGCCCGTCAGGCCTGGGGATGAAAAATCTTAGTTTGTCCCCTCCCGAATGATGAATGAATGTTGTGCTCTATTTTTAATATTATGTATTGTCTTATGTCTTTCGTCTTTGTACCCCCTTTCCCGTGTTTTGTAAGCCGCCCTGAGTCCCCTCAGGGAAAAGGGCGGCCTATAAATTATAATAAACATTCTAAACAAACATTCTAAACATTCTAATCAAGGAGAGAAGCAACTTAGAACTACAGAGAAATTTCCTGAGAGTGATAACAATGAATCAGTGGAAAAACTTGTGAATGCTCCAACACTGGAAGTTTTTAAGAAGAGATTGGATAACTATTTGTCTGAAGGGGTGTAGGGTTTCCTGCCTAAGCAGGGGGTTAGACTCCAAGGTCGCTCCCAACCAGAGGTGGGTTCCTACCAGTTCGCACCTATTCGGTAGAACCGGTTCGTCAAATCTACCGAACCGGTTAGAAGAGGTTCCACCAGTGGACCCGGAAAGCAGGCCACACCTACAGAAGGGGTTCCAAAAATTTTTGAAACCCACCACTGGTCCTTGGATATGATTATTCTACACTATCATGCTCCTATTTATAAAACTCAGTGCCTCTGTGAAAGGTAAGGATGACTACTGTGTTTGTGGTGCAATCAGAACATTGCGTGTGTTGAAGTTGTTTTAACGCAAACCAAAGATGCCTTTTAAAAAACAAGTTTACATCCTATTCTTATGCATGCCAGTGCTGTGTGTGAGGTAATTTAAGGTGGTTCTGACAAGTGTCGTCGGCTTCTTCATATCCGGTCACATGGGCGGCAAGCCACTCCCATCCGGTCACATGGGTGGCAAGCCACTCCCACAAAGGAGGCCACAGCCACAGAGTAGGTTCGAACAATTTTTGAAACCCACCACTGCTCCCAACCCTGTTATTCTATTCAAGTGTGCAAACTGCGACTCTAAAGTTGCAGGTGGCTTTCACAAAACATGAAGCAAAGTTTCTCCAATAGTTCATAACAATTTGTCATGTTAGAAGGGAGAAAAACAGTGACTGGTGAGTTAGGAAATTGAATCTTCTTTTATTTATCTTCTTAAAGGGGAAATAAAATCAGGCCTTGTTTTCCATCTGGTTCTACCAATTGCTTTTGAGGGCAAGTCCTCAACCAGCTTTACAAGGGCTGACTTTCCAAGTTACTTAGAGTCGGGTAGGGGTTAGCATAAAAAGCGCAGAACTTGAGACCTTCAGATGTAACTTGAGGGCTTCTCTTCGAGTTGCTACAAAATTGTATTTTTTTTTTCATATCATACAATGGAGAGTTTATGAAATACAACCAGATGAATGGCACTTGATTCAACTTGACTCAAGTCAACTTGACTCAAGCTTTCCTTCTAGCCTTAGCTGTTTCTTTGCCCGTCCTCTGCTCCATCTGTTGCAAAAGCTCCATCTGAAGCATAGAACAGTTTCTGAAATGATGTGGGTAGGTTGGGATGCTTTTCTTCTAAGACAGAAAACCAGCTTAAAATCCAACCCAGTAGATCTTTCCGGCTTTGCGTTTCTCTATATACATCTTGCTAGGCCCTGGACTTCAAAGCAAGAGAATCCAGTGCTGAACTTTCTTAGAGAACAGAATCATCCACAGTTACTTGTCGTGATGATAGATGTGCCTTCAAGCATAGGGGGAATCCACTTTTATTTATTAGAGGCATGAAAATAAGAATGGGAGGGCAGGGCTGACTGGATTTCCAACCTGTGGGATACTCAGAGGGTAGCAATAGCAATAGCAGTTAGACTTATATACCACTTCATAGGGCTTTCAGCCCTCTCTAAGCGGTTTACAGAGTCAGCATATCGCCCCCACAGCCTGGGTCCTCATTTCACCCACCTTGGAAGGATGGAAGGCTGAGTCAACCTTGAGCCAGTGAGATTCGAACCGCTGAACTGCAGATAACAGTCAGCTGAAGTGGCCTACAGTACTGCACCCTAACCACTGCGCCACCTTGGCTCATTAATGAATGAGCCAAGGTAGTGTTACTGTTGTAACTGTGTCTATCTCCCTTACTGCTGGTTATTCTCTTTCCTTCCACCTTTCCCAGCATTAGGGCTTTCCCAAGACAGCTAAATCCTCACAATGGAATAGAAATAAAGCAGAATAGAGCAGAGTAGAGCAGAGTAGAGTAGAGTAGAGTTGAATAGAGTTGAATAGTGTAGAGCAGTGTTTTTCAACCTAGGCAACTTGAAGCTGTCCGGACTTCAACTCCCAGAATTCCCCAGCCAGCGAATGCTGGCTGGGGAATTCTGGGAGTTGAAGTCCGGACATCTTCAAGTTGCCAAGGTTGAGAAACACTGGTGTAGAGTGAATAGAATAGAATAGAATTCTTTATTGGCCAAGTGTGATTGGCCCCAAAGGAATTTGTCTTTGGTGCATATGGTCTCAGTGTACATAAAAAAATACATTCATCAAGAATCATAAAATACAACACTTAGTGATAATCATAGGATACTAAATAAACAATCAAATTATGCTAGGAAACTAAATAAAACAATAAAAATCATAAAGATACAAGCAACAGGTTACAGTCATAAGTGGAAGGAGATAGGAATAGGAAGGATGAGAAAAATAGCAATAGCACTTATATGCCGCTTCACAGTGCTTTCCAGCCCTCTCTAAGCAGTTTACAGAGTCAGCCTCTTGCCCCCAAAAATCTGGCTTCTCATTTTACCAACCTCAGAAGGATGGAAGGCTGAGTCAACCTTGAACCTGGTGAGATTTGAACTTTCAGGCAGCCAGCAGTCAGCAGAAGTAGCCTGCAGTACTGCACACTGAATGATAGTAATACAGCCTTAGTAAATAGTTTGACAGTGTTGTGAGAATTAGTTGTTTAGCAGAGTGATGGCATTGGGGGAAAAACTGTCCTTGTGTCTAGTTGTTCTGGTGTGCAGTGCTCTATAGTGTCGTTTTGAGGGTAGGAGTTGAAACAATTTATGCCCAGGATGTGAGGGTAAATATGTCCAAAGTAGAATCATTTGAGCTTGGTCATTTGTGTCTTTGGTGGCAACTTTGGATTGATTTGTCCGAATGTCTCTTGATTTGTTTCCTTGACTGTCTTCAACATGCTTGAGAACCTTCTCCAGTCCCCGAGGTTAAAAAAGTGAAGAAGTTTCAATAACCTCCTATCTTGCTTCTTTCAAAGAAATCTTAAATATGGAAGAGGAGCCACAATTCATTTCATACCCATTTAGCTAAACTGAAATTGTTCTGGCCCACTCCCTTGTCTTCCATGTTTTGGAATGTCATCCCTGATTTACTATCCAAAGGCCAGACAAAAATAATTCTCTAATCTTGACCTTATTAGCTGCTCCTAACACATTTGCTGCTCCTCTTGTATGAATAATGCACAAGATTCTAATAAATAGGGGGAAAAAACCAAGAGATTTTGGCCACTTTCTTTTGAAGTATTGCATGATGTCACAAGGCAATGATTGTTTGGCCGATTGGAATGACTTCTTATCAACACAGAAACTCCTAAAACTTCTACACTTTTCTACATCAGGGGAAGCAATTAATATACAGTATGTGGCAGATTCTGAGCATTTAAGTTGGTTGCTGAAATATAACAAACGGATCATTTTGTTGACCGAAACCAACAATTTCTCTGCATAGATAACTGCTGATGGCTTTATTTATAATTTCGATTGGATTTTTAAAGTTGGTGGAAGGTGAAATGCATTGGCTGGGCCTCGGAGGTTTATGGCAAAAGAAACTGATATTTGTGTTACGTCTTGAAGCTGAGGCCAGAGTGCCATCTGTTGGACATGTGGTTCTCCTAGATTTGAGGCATTGATCAAGGGGGTGGAATATGATGGGGAGGAGGAGGGCAAGTCCCATTAGCCAGATGTTGCTGAGTTTTATATCACGTTTATTGCTTGAAAGGACTGCTACATGAATTAAAAAAAGAACACTCCCATTTAAAAAAAAACAGACCAACAATCTTAGACCTGCCCATTATATAATCAAGATAATTAGGGGACTGGAGGCTAAAACCTACAATGAACAATTGCAGGAACTGGGCATGGCTAGTCTAGTGAAGAGAAGGACCAGGGGAGACATGATAGCAGCCTTCTAATATTTGAGGGGCTGCCACAGAGAGAAGGGGGGGTCAAGCTATTTTCCAAAGCACCCAAAGGCCAGGCAAGGAATAGTGGATGGAAACTGAACAAGGAGAGATTCAACCTAAAAATAAGGAGAAATTTTCTAACAGTGAGAGCAATCAACCAATGGAACAGAAGTTGCCTTCAGAAGTTGTAGGAGCTTCATCACCGGAGGCTTTCAAGAAGAGACTGGACTGCCATCTATCAGAAATGGTATAGGGTCTCCTGCTTGGGCAGGGGTTGGACTAGATGATCTACAAGGTCCCTTCCAACTCTATTGATCTGTTAATATAACCCCAGAGGTTAAAAAGGGGGTTGGAGAGGAGGAAGAATTAAAATAGCAGTTCCCAGAGAAATAAAGATGCAATTTCCTTGTTTATAGACTATTAAGCCCAGGGGTGGGTTGTTACTGCCGGTTCGGTGTGCAATTTTTTTTTGCATTAAACGTTCTTTAGGCATGCTAACAGTGCAACAGAAAAAGCCTCTAGAACAGCAGCCCCCAACCTTTCCATGCACATAGCTTTTTTCCATGGGCCGGAGGTGCATTTGGAATTGGTCTGCAGAGATCATAAGCCCACGGAGGTCTTAGTGCTTCAGATTGTGCAGTGTGTTCTACAGCGTAGATTCTACCATGCTTCCCTCCCCCCTCACACCCCTGCCGGACCTTTGGGTGTTTGCCACAAGATAATAGCGGTCATTAATTCCATGTGCAAACTGGCCATTGAACCGTGTCATCAGCCGAGTCGCCGAAGCTGCGTATCGCAAAGCAACCGACAGCGTATCTCCTTCAAACTCCTCTCTTGCTCCTCATTCATCATGTTTGTGGTCTTCTCTGCTTGCTACCTGCTTGAAATATTAACTTGTGGGAGCCCCCATGCCAGTCAGGGGGTTCCGCTCCACCCTGTACGTGCTTGTGCTTTGTTCACCAGGGTTCATGGCCTGAATTGGCTGCCTCACCGCCCGTCTTTTCCCAAAAGTGCTGAGCGTAATGTATCAAGGAGATGGTTGATTGGACTACAAGGCTTGGCTAGCAATAAAGCAGCTTTGCCTGGGCATGAGGGCGCCAGCTCAGGAGAATAATAGGGGCAGCTTTGGGCAGTCTCAAGGGGTTGGCTGGTGGAGAGGAGAGCCAGCCAATTTTGCTCTACCTTAGGATCTTTTGGATTCTGGTGGTTATCTCACTCCTGTCTAATGGTATAGTTGGCCTTGCCAACCTAAGCGAGTGGGAACACCTTTGGCCCCAAGCAACCCTTCCTTTGAGCACCCTTGGCTCTGGCTCAACATTTTATGAGAATCAATAAACATCTGGGATTTGTTTCCACCAGGAATGCTTATGGGCTCTCGGCTCTTACTACTGAGAGGCCTGTCAGCTCAAACAGCTTTATCCACCTCCCTTCTTTTGTGTGTCCTGTTAAGTAAGGATTCCTCTAAATCCTCTTTCCGCAAGGTAGCATCTTTAGATTGTTGCCACCCAATGGATCTGGAGAATGGCCAGATACAGATTAACAGAATCTTGTAGGTCATCTAGTCCAACCCCCCCACCCAAGGAGACCCTACACCATTGTTGACAGATGGCAGTCCAGTCTCTTCTTGAAAGCCTCCAGGGATGAAGCTCCCACAACTCCTGAAGGCAACTTCTGTTCCATGGATGGATTGTTCTCACTGTCAGAAAATTTTTCCTTATTTCTAGGTTGAATCTCTCCTTGATCAGTTTCCATTCATTGTTCCATGTCTGGCCTTTGGGTGCTTTGGAAAATAGCTTGATCCCTTCCTCCCTGAAATATTAGAGACTGCTATCACATCTCCCCTGGTCCTTCTCTTCACTAGACTAGCCATGCCCAGTTTCTGTAACCATTCTTCGTATGATGGAGAAGAATGCCCTGAACCTACAACTGATGGGTCAAGGGATGGATATGGTCCCCAGACTTCCAAGGCATAATCCAAAACTGCAAACAGGCATACACAAAGGAAGAGCTTCTCCTGACATATAACTGCAAGGAGGAACTTTCCATAATTCATCCCACCTTACTCTGGATACCTCTGTAGATGATTACTCATGCCGTTTCCTAAATTTCAACCAATGGCTGTTCCAGGAAAGAAGGTTCTTTTTCCCCTGGAAGAGAGCCCTGAATTGGAGTTGGTCTGTCTCTCTTTCAGTAGGAGTCCAGGCCAGGGGTCAGCAACCTGTGGCTCTGGAGCTGCATGTGGCTCTTTCATCCCTCTGCTGTGGCTCCTTGTCACCAATTGGCTCCACAATTGATAGGGCTTTCGGTTAAGACAGATAGAGGAAAAAGGACGCTACGCTAGGAGGAGACTCTGTGGTGAGGGAACTGGACTTCCAGTCAGCTCCAGAATTGAACACAGGGCTTCTAGATAGGACCTTTGTGGCTCTTTGAGTGTTTAAGGTTGCCAACACCTGGTCCAAACAAATGGGCTCTTGCTTGAAAGAGTCCATTTGTCTCTTTTGCTTGAAAGAAGAAAATCTCCTTGTTTCTTCCATTTGCTTGAAAGAAGCTTCAACTTGCACCTCTTCAAGATTTAAATAGAAATAGAAGAAGGTGACTCAGTGGCTCAGATGCTGAACTTGTCAATTGGAAAGGTTGGCAGTTCAGCAGTTCGAATCCCTAGCGCTGTGTAATGGAGTGAGCTCCCGTTATTTGTCCCAGCTTCTGCCAACCTAGCAATTCGAAAGCAGGTAAAAATGTAAGTAGAAAAATAGGGACCCCCTTTGGTGGGAAGGTAACAGCATTCCGTGCACCTCAAGCATTTAGTCATGCCGGCTACATGACCACAGAGACATCTTCAGACAGTGCTGGCTCTTCAGCTTTGAAACGGAGATGAGCATCGTCTCCTAGAGTCGGGAATGACTAGCACATACCTTTACCTTTACAAGAAGGGCAAAGGAAAGATCCTGGGTTTGGAAAGCAACCACTGAAAATGTCTCCATAAATGTTTTATCTAGGACACAGTTCAGCACATGACCTTTTTTTTTAATCAATGATTTGTTCTTTGCAGGTTGAAAACTGCAAAGTTTTCAAACCTTTTATTGCCTTTAAGTAATAACAATATGTATTGAATCTCCTTCTTCTAATCAGGAATCAAGAATCAAGATTATTTCTGGTGCCTCCCTTCTTTCCCCAACAGCATTCCTCTCTCAGATGAAAGACCTCCCACCGTTAACAGAATAAAAAATAAATAAATCATAAGATATGAATAAAGTTTCTGGGCTGAAGGAAGGCAGAAAGCCATGAGGTCTTTTTTCTACCATTCTCTGGATTCTGTTAAAGAGCGTTGGTTTTCTTTGCTATTAGCCATGGAATATCTATGATAAATAGCCCGAAAGACAAAATTCTCGAGGAATAGTTTTGAGTTGAGGAATTTGGTTTAATCAGGAATAAAAAGAACAGGAGACATGACACTTATCTCCAAGTTTCTGAAGGGTTATCATGCAGGGTAGAATTACTCTAAATTAGAATAGAATAGAATAACAGAGATGGAAGGGACCTTGGAGGTCTTCTAGTCCAACCCCCTTCTTAGGCAGGAAACCCTATATCACTTCAGATAAATGGTTATCCAACATCTTCCTAAAAACTTCCAGTGTTGGAGCATTCACAACTTCTGGAGCGAAGTTGTTCCACTGATTGATTGTTCTCGCTGTCAGGAAATTTCTCCTTAGTTCTAAGTTGCTTCTCTCCTTGATTAGTTTCTATCCATTGCTTCTTGTCCTGCCCTCTGGTACTTTGGAGAATCAATTGACCCCCTCTTCTTTGTGGCAGCCCCTGAGATATTGAAACACTGCTATCATGTCACTCCTAGTCCTTCTTTTCATTAAACTAGACATGCTCAGTTCATGCAACCGTTCTTCATATGTTTTAGCCTCCAGTCCCTTAATCATCTTTGTTGCTCTTCTCTGCACACTTGCTAGAATATCCACATATTTTTTACATCATGGCAACCAAAACTGGATGCAGTATTCCAAGTGTGGCCTCACCAAGGCCTTATAAAGTGGTATTAACACTTCATGTGATCACAATTCTATCCCTCTGTTTATGCAGCCTAGAACTGTGTTGGTTTTTTTGGCAGCTGCTGCACACGTCTGGCTTCTATTTAAATGGTTGTCCACAAGGACTCCAAGATCCCTCTCATAGTTACTACTATTGAGCAAGGTACCACATATACTGTACCTGTGCATTTTGTGCACACAGTGCATTGTTTCAGAATGTGTGACTAGAAACAATCGGTTTAAATTACAACAAAATATATATTGCTTGGACATCGGGGGGGGGAAATCTTATTGATAAATGGTGTTCAACAATGGAACCAACTCTCTCTTTCTTGGAATGTATTTAAACTATAATGGTAGAATTCAGTCCTGACCTATGGACCAGATTATTTCTTTTCAACCCCTGTGATTCCGTCAGCTGCACTAAGATGATCAGGTTTAAAAAAAAAAATCAGCTCCAGAGGAAGACGAAAAGTCCTTTTATTGAGAACAATTGTAACTACAGAGCTTTGCAAGTCTGCTCTAGAGTAAATCCATCACTTGGAGAATAATTGCCCTGTCGTCCACACAGTAGCTCGGTGTAAGTTTGAAACAATTTATATGAAAATGCAAACTATATATGAATATATATATATATATATATATATATATATATATATATAATGAATATATATGAATATATATGAATATATATATATGAATATATATATATATATATGAATATATATATATATATATATATATATATATATATGAATATATATATATGAATATATATATATGAATATATATATATGAATATATATATATATGAATATATATATATATGAATATATATATATATATATATATATATATATATATATATATATATATATATATATATGATATAGAGATAGAGATAGAGATAGAGATAGAGATAGAGAGAGAGAGAGAGAGAGAGAGAGAGAGAGATAGAGATAGAGATAGAGATAGAGATAGAGATAGAGATAGAGATAGAGATAGAGATAGAGATAGATGTAGATAGATATAGATATAGATATAGACAAGGAATAATGGATGGAAACTGATCAAGGAGAGATTCAACCTGGAAATAAGGAAAAAATTTCTGACAGTGAGAACCATCAGCCGATGGAACAGAAGTTGCCTTCGGAAGTTGTGGAAGTTTCATCCTCTGAAGCAGTGGTGGGTTTCAAAATTTTTTTGAACCTACTCTATGGGTGTGACCTCCTTTGTGGGAGTGGCTTGCTGGCCATGTGACCTGGTAGGAGTGGCTTGCTGGCCATGTGTTTTCTTTCTTTCTCTCTCTCTCTCTCTCTTTCCTTCCTTTTGTCTCTCTGTCCCCTTTTCCTTTTTTTCTTTCATCTCTCTCTCTCTCACTTTTTCTTTCTTTTTTATTTATTTCTTCCTTTCTTTCTCTTTCTCTTTCTCTCTCTGTGTGAGTCTATCTGTCTGTGTGTGTGTGTGTGTGTGTCTGTGTGTGTGTGTGTGTCTGTATGTGTGTGTGTGTGTGTGTGTCAGTGATGGGTTTCAAAAAAATTTGGAACCTCTTCTGTAGGTGTGGCCTGCTTTCCGGGTCCACTGGTGGAACCTCTTCTAACCGGTTCGGTAGATGTGACAAACCGGTGCTACCAAACTGGTGCGAACTGGTAGGAACCCACCTCTGCTCTGAAGCTTTCAAAAAGAGACTGGGCTGCCATCTGTCAACAATGGTGTAGGGTCTCCTGCTTGGGTGGGGGGGGGGGGTTGGAATAGATGACCTACAAGGTCCCTTCCAACTCTGTTAATCTGTATCTCTCTGATTGTGCTGTACTTTCTCAATGAAGTAGGAAAGTGTCTATCTGAGTCACTTCCGAATGCTGTCTATTCTATTGTGAATTTTAAAAATATATTTCTATCCCTGGTTGTTTTGGCAATGGAGCTCACATATCTCCATCAAAGTCTTTCTCTCTCTAGATTCTATGTTACAAGGAACAAGGGATGCTCACCCATGCTATGAAGGCTAGGAGCAAACCAAGTACAGATCTAAATTGGTTTAAGACCTGATTAATAGTTCATGTCTGCTACTCCAAAGGAAATCCCACCAGGAGTAAACTAAATAGAGTGGCTTTTTAACGAAGGAATTGTGAGGAGGATAAACTTGAGCTCCGAACAAGGTGACCTTCAAACTCTACAATGCTCTATTTGCAAGGTTTTTTTTTATATTTTATTATGAAAAGAACACAGTTGTATGATTTGATATTGTGTGCTCATTTTTTTTAAGTTATAAAAAACTTTTGAAAAACCTGGAGGGAGAGGAGGACACATATCAAGCATTCTGACAACTCCAACTTTCTTGCTCTTGAGTCAGTTCAAACAGAAATTGTAAATGTGAGAAGACCTTGTTGCTCTCTGAGCTTGGTTGTTTTCTGGAGGAGGAGGAGGAGGAGGAGGAGGAGGAGGAGGAGGAGGAGGAGGAGGAGGAGGAGGAGGAGGAGGAGGAGGAGGAGGAGGAGGAGGAGGTGGAGGTGGAGGTGGAGGAGGAAGAGGAGAAAGACTGTAGGGTCTTGGTGATCTCCATGAGCTTGATTGTTTTCTTGTAGACATTTCATTACCCAAACTAGGTAACATCATAAGAGCTAGTCCCATTTGAGTGCTTTCTCAAGCATCTGATGCCCATACATAGTGCCAATAAATTCTTTTAATAAATTCTTTTAAATGATTAATTGTAGAAGCATGCTACCATGGACACCTCTGGATTGAAGAGTTATAGAAAGGTTCCACCCCCTTGGAGTTTCCATGGCCAATCAAATTGCTAATCTCTTCACTTTTCTTGTTCAAGAAAGGCTGGTGTGTGGTTGAAAATCAAAGCACATATTATGAAAGAGGTGGAGGAAACATGTTTCCTGAGCTGTGGTGGCGCAGTGGTTCAAATGCAATATTGCAGGCTAGTTCTGCCCGCTGCCAGCAGTTCGATCCTGACCAGCTCAAGGTTGACTCAACCTTCCATCCTTCCAAGGTTGGCAAAGTGAGAACCCAGATTATTGGGGGGAAGATATGATGACTCTATAAACCCCTTAAAGAAGGCTGCAAAGCATTGCAAAGCGGTATATAAGTCTAAAGTGCTATTGCCATTGCCTGTCAACAGCGAGTGCCAATGGGTGGCATCAAAGTGACACTACAGAGAGATTCAGTTGACATAAGAGAAGTGCTGTGATAGAAGACCCTCTCTCATGCCAGCTATTCAGTTTATCACTTTTATTTTGGAGAGGGCTCTCCCCTCTTCTTCTTTTCTTTCTTTTTTTTACTTTTCTTATTTTTTAAAAAATATATTCTTCCACTAGCTTTTCTCCCCCTTTAGAGCCTCTGTTCTTCATCCATTATTTAGGAATCTCTGACTGTAATAGCAATGTTCGCCTTGTATACCTTGTGTGGGGTTTAAAATATAGATAAAAGCAGAAGGTCAGACTTGAAACACAGATCCTGACAGTTGCTTTCGACTTTGTCTGTAAGCTACAAAATATGGAGATATATCGGTGGCCACCAACTGCATCCCAAGTGCTTCACACCATCACCAACTCTCTCTCTACCATGCCATTGCAGTCTCCAAGGGTCCTGCATTGGATCGGCCCATCCTTCCTTTAATTTTCTCTTTTTTGAAAAATTGGGAGGGAAGAGTGGGAGATCCCATGGCTTTTGGAACTCAAGAAGTAGTTCTGAGTTGTGATTTCCAAGGTTGGGACAGTGGAGGGGTAGAAAGCAGCAAAGCATCTGGGCATGAGACTTTGAGACAGGCAATAGAAATGTTGAAGGTATCAAGTTCCAAATCAATTCGGAAAAAGGGAGAAGAAAGCCAAAAAAAAAGTGAATGTTTCCAGTGAATTGGGCAGGAGGACACACTATCAATATCTAATGATTTTGTTATTCAGTTTCTTCCTTTTTTCTTTCTTTCTCTTTCTTTCTTTCTTTTTCTCTTTTTCTCTTTTTTCCCTTTTTCTGTCCTTCTTTTGCTCTTTCTTTCTTTCTTTTTCTTTTTCTGTCTTTCTGCCTTTCTATCTTTCTGTCTTTCTTTCTCTTCCTTCCTTCCTTTCGCTGTCTTTCTTTCTGTCTTTTTTCTCTTTCTTTTTCTCTTTCTTTTTCTTTCTTTCTTTCTTTCTTTCTTTCTTTCTCTTTTTTTCTTTCTGTCTTTCTGTTTTTCTTTCTCTTTCATTTTCTTTCTTTTCTTTCTTTTCTTTCTTTATCTCCTTCCTTCCTTCCTTCCTTTTGTAATTGCTTACTCTGAACAGATCAACATCAACCTTCCACAGTACTCCTTAAATTAGTTTGAAATAGAAATCAGTGGTGTCATTGAACAACTTCTGAACTTTTGGGAAGATGTGGGGCTATTAATGCTATTGAGTCTAGTATGGCAATGATTAGACTGGTGACACACAACATCAAACATTCAACATGGTGTATGAAGCTGTGACTATCCTTCAGGCCCAAGGAGCATCAGTAGATACTCGGAGGAATCTCGATAACATATGAAATAAATGTATTTAATGCAACTTAGATGATACCCAACTCCAACTGACTCCCTCCCAAGAGAGGTTGGCTCTTAGAAATGGCCATTCCTTAATAAGAATGACCAGGTTGCTTCTGACTGTCCTTTTCCTGTTGAGTTGTAAAGGATATACGTACTTGGAATGTTTAAAATAGCAAAAGGTCAGGGTTCCAAGTAAGACCCCCAACGAAAGAAGACTCTGAGGCTTGAGGTTCCTCAAAGTTCCATTCTATTAGAGACCTCATATTGGCACATCTGGGAGAACCCAAATCTGAAAGCTTCCAGGTTTTCCCCACCCAAACGAAAGTTCAAGTCCCTGCCCAGCACCCACATGTCCATCACAAGGTCCAATCAGGCACCCTCCCAACTGTAGATGCCTCCCAGTCACACCACTCCAGTTGCAGGGCAAAATGTCCTCTCTGAGATGTGAGGGCGATCTGGCTGCGACATCATCCTCATTGATCACCAGAGTTGATTCGGTTGATCTGTCTGGCTAGGCAGGTGTCCCCTTCACCACTTCATGTGCATCCCTCCCGAAGCTGCGTGCTCGGTGGAAGAGGACGACCAACCCAGATAGAAGGAGTGTACCGATCTTCGGTCAAGGGTCTACGATAGCTGCTCTCCCCTGCTAGAACCTCCAAACAAGCTCTCTGAGAAAGGAATGTTATTTAGACTATATATCTCCCCTCATCATATCAACCCCCCTCCAATTTTCCCACAGACTAAATGGAGCAGGCCTAAAGGCCCAATGCAAAAGATGGCTTCCAGGCCTGACACAATATTTGTTATTAGGTTGGAGAAATTCCATCCAGAAGCCCAAGAAAACTCTTGTTTTCAATGTTGACATATCAGGCTGGGTGAAGTAATGAATAGAGAAATAGAGAATCTGGTATGTTCCCCAGGAAATTGACTGGCATCAGATTCATCTCCTTGGACTGATGTTACATCACAGGCATAGGGAGGTGAGCATTAAAACCAATGTTTGTCAAAATCTCCCTTGGCTTTTATGAAATGTTTTCTTCCCCAACAAAATCCAGCTTGCCTTTTGTTCTCAGGCTGCTTTAGAGTTTCTTTTGCATTTCTCTGGCTGGAACTTCAGAGCTCCCTTTATTGATATCATATTGATGTATTCTCCTTCTTTCTTTTTCATTCTTTACTTTATTGTTCTACTAGCTGATAACCCTGGGTATTTATTTATCCCAACCCTCCAGGGGTAGGTTCTGGCTTCTTCTATGGCCGGTTCGCTCAGGGATGCGCTTCAGGCACGCAGAATGCACTTGATGCATGCTATGCGCGCATGCACAGTAGTAAAAAATTGCTTCTGTGCATGCATAGAAGCAAAAAACAAGATGGAAGTGACTACAGTGCCACTGATAGAACCGGTTCGGGGGCGTGGCCAGCCGAACTGGTCCGAATCAGTAGGAACCCATCTCTGCAACCCTCCTTCCATGAACGTCGCCGCAATTTCTAATGTTGGATTTTCCCCCTTACCACAGGGAGCCCCCTTGTGGAGTACTGTGAAGCCATTACCATGGCAACTCCACAGCGCTGTATGGTAGAAGCCATTTTGAGGCAGTACAGTAGAAGCCATTTTAAGGCACAACAGGCTGTTTGGTTGAAATTGCTCAAGGTGTTCCAGAGTTATGCTGGAACACACACACACACACACACACACACACACACACACACACACACATTTTTATAGAGAGAGATTATTTCACTTCTCTTCTGTTTGCACTCTTTTCATTTCTTCCTTTTTATTGTTGTAAGCCATCTAGAGTAGCCTCACGGCGAGATAGGCAGCAAATAAAATTAACAAATAAATAAAATAAATATATAAGATGCTGGAAGGTTCAGGCGTTGTTTCACTTGGGTTTCTATTTTACCTTTCTTCATTCTGAAAGGCTTCACTCTATAAAACCTTAGTAAAACCACACCTAGAATACTGCATCCAATTTTGGTCACCACTCTATCTCTATCTCTATCTCTATCTCTATCTCTATCTCTATCTCTATCTCTATCTCTATCTCTATCTCTATCTCTATCTCTATCTCTATCTCTATCTCTATCTCCATCTCCATCTCCATCTCCATCTCCATCTCCATCTCTCTCTCTCTCCATCTCCATCTCCATCTCTATATTTATATCTATATCTATATCTAATCTATATCTGTATCCGTCTATGCGTCTATGCGTCTATGCGTCTATGCATCCATGCATCTATGCGCCTATGCGCCTATGCGCCTATGCGCCTATGCGCCTATGCGCCTATGCGTCTGTCTGTCCTGTCCTGTCCTGTCCTATCTATCTATCTATCTATCTATCTATCTATCTATCTATCTATCTATCTATCTATCTATCTATCTATCTATCCATCCATCCATCCATCCATCCATCCATCTATCCATCTATATCTATATCTATATCCATCTATCCATCTATCCATCTATCCATCTATCCATCTATCCATCTATCCATCTATCCATCTATCCATCTATCCATCTATCCATCTATCCATCTATCCATCTATCCATCTATCCATCTATCCAGCGTCTGTCCGTCTGTCCGTCTGTCCGTCTGTCCGTCTGTCCGTCTGTCCGTCTGTCCATCTGTCCGTCTGTCCGTCTGTCTGTCTGTCCGTCCGTCTGTCCGTCTATCTATCTATCTGTCCATCCATCCATCCATCCATCCATCCATCTATCCATCTATCCATCTATCCATCTATCTCTATCTCTAGAAGAAGAAGAAGGAGGAGGAGGAGGAGGAGGAGGAGGAGGAGGAGGAGGAGGAAGGAGGAGGAGGAGGAGGAGGAGGAGGAGGAGGAGGAGGAGGAGGAGGAGGAGGAGGAGGAGGAATGAGTTGGCCATTTCTTAAAAGCGCATCATAAAACATAGCAAATTTTTGTGCAAAAGAAGAAGAAGAAAGACAGGGAAAAGGCTTGGCAAGAAAGTCACTTAGGCTGCCTCAGGCAATCCAGAGGATGACAGAGGTTTGAGCATGTTGTACTACTTGCAAAGGACAAAATACTCCTCTCAGGAGAATGGAGAGAAATTCACCACATATTGGAGAAGAAGAGCAATTGGCATGAAACCCTTCTCTCTCCCTCTCTCCCTCCCTCCCTCTAGTATGTTTTCTCTCAAAATCTCTTGCTCTTCTTCTATAATTGCACCCTTCATTCAGGCACATGTCTCTATCTCCATTCTCCTCTCCTCTCCATCTTCTCTCCTCTCCACCTCCTCTCCACCTTCACCTCCACTCCATTTGTCTGAAGTGTTGTAGGGTGTCAAAAAGTGTTGTCTCAAAATCTCTTGCTCTTCTTCTATAATTGCACCCTTCATTCAGGCACATGTCTCTATCTCCATCTCCTCTCCATCTCCTCTCCTCTCCACCTCCTCTCCACCTTCACCTCCACTCCATTTGTCTGAAGTGGTGTAGGGTTTCCTGCCTAAGCAGGGGGGAGGGTTGGACTAGAAGACCTCCAAGGTCCCTTCCAACTTTGTTATTCTGGTCTATTCTATCTTCAAGCAAAAACAAAGACAGTCCAGTTGTCTTTTGAAAAAGCACCTTTGGGACAGCCATGACCTGGATGGCTGAGAACCTCCATAGGCATTTAAGGGACCCAGGTGTTGCCTTGGGGCCTCCAACTGCCTTCAGTCATCGCTATGCCTAGAATTTCTCCTGTCTCCATGACGCCTCCGACAGAGGCAAACCCCAAGGAAACAGATCTGGGTTTGTTTGTTGCAATTAAATCAAGAGGCTATGATGGATATTGGGAGATAAAATGGCATGATGGGCCAAGTGCTTTTAACTGGTGCCTCCAGATACATTTTCCGTCCCCTCTAACTCAGCAATTAGAACCTTTTAAAAGAACAGCTTGTTCCCTGAGCTAACAAAGACGGGGCTGCTGTTAGATGCCTATTAAATCACACTAAAATATATTGCAACAGCAGCAACAGAGGTAGTAACAATCTAAAAGCCTTTTTTTTTTCTTTCCACATTTCAGACATGTGCAATTTCGAGATTTTCTCTAGCTCTCTACCTTGCCTACGCAGACCCTCTTAGCTTTACCAAAGGCTCCTGGGAGCAGACTCAGATTTATTCGTTCGTTTAATAAAAGACACTCTGGGTTTCAGAAGCTCCATATTTTAGATCAAGTCCAGACAGACCTGGTTCAGAGATTTGGGAGACTGTGGAGGGGAAAGGGATCTATTGTGATCTATGTGGAAGGGGAAGGGGAAGGGGAAGGGGAAGGAGAAGGAGAAGAAGAAGGAGAAGGGAAGGGAAGGGAAGGAAAGGCAAAGGCAAAGGCAAAGGCAAAGGCGAAGGGAAAGGAAGGGAAGGGGAAGGAAAGGAAAGGAAAGGAAGGAAGGAAGGAAGGAAGGAAGGAAGGAAGGAAGGAAGGAGAAGAAAGGGAAGGGAAGGGAAAGGAAAGGAAAGGAAGGGAAGGGAGGGTAGGGGAAGGGAAGGGGAAGGAAAGGAAAGGAAGGAAAGGGAGGGAAAGGGGAAAAGGAAGGAAAGGAAAAGAAGGGAAGGGGAAGGAAAGGAAGAGAAGGGGAGGGAAAGGGAAAGAAAGGAAGTTAAGGGGAAGGGAAGGGAAGGGAAGGGAAGGGAAGGAAGGGAAGGAAAGGAAAGGAAAGAAAAGGAAGGAAAGGGAAAGGGAAGGAAAGGAAGGAAAGGGAAGGAAGGGGAGGGAAAGGGGAAGAGGAAGGAAAGGAAAAGAAGGGAAGGGGAAGGAAAGGAAGAGAAGGGGAAGGAAAGGAAAGGATGTCCAATCTATTCTTGAAAACCTCCAGTGTTGGGGCATTCACAACTTCTGGAGGTAAGTCATTCCCCTGATTAATTGTTCTCGCTGTCAGGAAATTTCTCCTTGGTTATAAGTTGTTTCTCTCCTTGATTAGTTTCCACTCATTGCTTCTTGTTCTACCCTAACATGCTTTGGAGAATAGGTTGACTCATCTTCCTTGTGGCAGCCTCTCAAATATTGGAACACTGCTATCATGTCTCCCCTACCGTGTTTCCCCGAAAATAAGACAGGGTCTTTTTTTTCTTTTGACCTTCGAAATAAGTGCTTGGTCTTATTTTCGGGGAGGTCTTATTATTTTTGAGGTGCAGGAGGCAGTGAGCATGGTCACCTCATGGCTGCTGCTGTGTTGCAATATTTTTGGAGAGGGCTTATTTTGTGGGGGGAGGGCTTATTTTAGCGCATGCACTCAAAAGCTTGGTTGGGCTTATTATCCGGGGAGGTCTTATTTTCAGGGAAACAGGCAGAGGTGGGTTCCTACCAGTTCGCACCTATTCGGTAGAACCGGTTCATCAAATCTACCGAACCGGTTAGAAGAGGTTCCACTAGTGGACCCGGAAAGCAGGCCACACCTACAGAAGAGGTTCCCAAAATTTTTGAAACCCACCACTGGCAAGGATCTTGTAACTTGACAGCTTTAAGACTTGCATGCTTCAATGCCAGAGTTTCTGAATAGCTACTTGGACCAACCTAAGTACTAATTCATAATTTCATATCCGGTCACATGGGCAGCAAGCCACTCCCATCCGGTCACATGGGTGGCAAGCCACTCCCACAAAGGAGGCCACACCCACAGAGTAGGTTCCAACAATTTTTGAAACCCACCACTGGAAACAGGGTAATCCTTCTTTTCATCAAACTAGACATACCCAGGACCTGCAACCGTTCTTCATATATTTTAGCCTTTAGTCCCCACATCATCTTTATTCCTCTTCTCTGCACTTTTTCTAGACGCTCAACATCTTTTTAAAACATTCCCCTATAGGAATAACCCAGTCCACCACCACTTTAACCCTGCCCAAATATGAGACTACAATTTCCATAGCATATGTCTATTAATTTATCATATTTATGTGACTTGTCTATCTACCAAAGCACAGAGGAAGCGTGATTTAATGCCTTTCCATCTGCTTGTGTATTTTGGCCATAGAAATCATCGGTAGCTCTGGAATCGTTGAAATGATTGGTCATGTTTTCCTTTATGATTCCCCCCCTCCTCAGGATATACCTAATAATTTAATTTCATATCTTTTATTGCCTTTTCCGAGCCATTCCAATGATGTTTATGTTTCTCAGCTTCAGCAGTGTGAGCAGCCTGATAATCCTTAAAAAGTAGCTGGATTTTCGTGGGAGAACGTCTGAAGCTGCCAAGAGTTCAGTGCATTTACTACATGTAAATAGACTTTCCTCTGGAACTGCCCTCCCTGAATTTTATGGCAGCGCTGATCTTGGACAGTAATCAAGTTACTTCCTTGCTCAGCTAAATCTGCAGCATCAGGGCCCCTAAATCAAACTCCACTTTATTCCTTTGGCCAATGAAGTCAGCTGCAAATATGGGACCTCATCTGAATGGAGGGCGGCATTTTAGAATGAAAACCTGGGAGCTGGTGAATGGCATTCTGTGGTAGCGTATCAGCTGTTAGGAGAACGGAATGGCAATCTGGGTGAATGGGAGACAGAAATATTGTAGATAGAATAGAGTAGAGTAGAGTAGAATAGAGTAGAGTAGAGTAGAGTAGAGTAGAGTAGAGTAGAGTAGAGTAGAGTAGAGTAGAGTCCAGTCCAGTCCAGTCCAGTCCAGTCCAGTCCAGTCTAGTCCAGTTGAGTCCAATCCAATCCAGTTGAATAGAGTAGAATTCTTTCTCACTGTCAAATTATTTACTAAGTCTGCATTACTATTACTATTAATTTTCTCATTGTTCCTATCGCCCATCTCCTCCCACTTATGACTGTATGACTGTAACTTTGCCACTTGTAGCCTTACGATTTTCATTGATTGTTTCCTAATATGATTTGATTGCTTATTTGTACCCTATGACTATCATTAAGTCTCATACCTTATGATTTGTGATGAATGTATCTTTTCTTTTATGTACACTGAGAGCATCTGCACCAAAGACAAATTCATTGTGTGTCCACTCACACTTGGCCAATAAATAATTCTTTCTTTCTTTCTTTCTTTCTTTCTTTCTTTCTTTCGTTCTTTCTTTCTTTCTTTCTTTCTTTCTTTCTTTCTTTTTCTTTCGTTCTTTCTCTTTCTCTTTCTTTTTCTTTCCTTCTGCCTGCCTGCCTGCCTATATATCTATCTATCTATCTATCTATCTATCTATCTATCTATCTATCTATCTATCTATCTATCTATCTATCTATCTATCTACCTACCTACCTACCTACCTACCTACCTACCTACCTACCTACCTACCTACCTATCTATATCTATATCTAATCTATATCTATATCTATATCTATCTGTCCATTCCCCCTGTCTCAATATCTATCTATCTATCTATCTATCTATCTATCTATCTATCTATCTATCTATCTACCTATCTATCTATCTATCTATCTATCTATCTATCATCTTCTCCTTAGTTTTAGATTGGATTTCTCCTGCATTAGTTTCCACCCGTTGCTTCTTGTTCTACCTTTCATAATTGTGTGCCTCTGCGTGTGTTTAAGCAGAGGCATTGAAATTTGATTGGCTGTGGTCCCAAATGATCACAAACCCTCACCCTTAATAGGGTACCGTCCTGAAATCACTTAACAATTTCTGATCTACAGCAGGGACAATTCTCCTTTATAATTCAGAAAGGCCCGCCAGCTCATTTATCTGCAGGATCCATTGCGGCCGCATCGATTTCTTCTCTTTCTTTCTTTTTTTTTTGGTCTCTCCCTCTCCCTCTCCAATCTGTGTTTGCTTTTTGAATTATGCAGAGGGGCATGGTTTTTTCTTTCCCTCCCCCGCTTCTCCCTCGTAAGAGGTGAGAGAATTTCGGAAGATGATCAATTGAGCCCTGCCTGCCTTAATTTAGACCAAATGGGGAAACACCAAGGGGGACAAAAAAAAGAGCAGGGAGAAAATAGGAAACGATCAATCCAGGCCTGCTGAGAAAAACAAACAAACAAACAAATAAACAAGCCAGGAGGGAAGGAGGAGAAGTTAAAAGAGAATGCTCAGTTGGTATTCTTTGTGTCGCTTTTCAAATCTTTCCTTTGAATCAATAATCAACTTTGACACGGATCGTTTCAGGAATGCAGGCACAAAGCTGGATGCAAGGAAGAAGGGAGCATCTCTTAAAAGGAGGGGGGGTTTACTTTGCAATTGTCAATATTTTGGGATAGGGGATGCATCTCTTTTGCTGCATTGGGTAACCCCTTTTTAAAATTCGGTAGATTCTCAGTCATCCAGGTTGTTCTGACCGAGGCTTCCCAAGAGCCTGAAGCAAACTCCTGGTCCCGATAAAAATTCCTTTTATTCATTAACTGTGAATTCTGCTCATTCACATCCAGCAAAGTCTTTCAAGAGAAGATTTACAGTCACAGACCTTATCTGGCTTGGAGAGCTGATAGGCCGATATCTGCAAATCTTGGCAAGGAGTCTTGGAGACTCATGGGCCAATTAAGCAAACTAATTCTCTCCTGCAAACTCCACTCCCCTTTCGCTCTTTTATTTCCTCTGGGAGGGGCCATTCATCGTCGACCTGTGGTCTTACTCCCACGTCAACCCCCATTCTTTAGTTGTTCCATTCGTCTGGCAGCTCTGCGCATGCGCACACTGGGAACAGGCTCCAGCTGTTTGTCTGCCTCACTGATGTCTGACTCTGAAGGCAGCTGATAATTGTCATATGGCTCTGCCCCCCTCTCTGCCTCCAACCCAGAGCCCTCATTAGAGCCTTCCTCAGACTCCAGGACTGGCCAGGTTCCTCCCCAACCTCCTCACTGTCCAAATCTGCTGCCAGCTCTGTTGGCCACTGGTCACATCCCAGGTCATGGTTGTCCCAAAGGTGTTTTCTCAGGAGACAACTAGACTTTCTTGTTTTTTATTTTCAAAGACGTTTCGCTATTCATCCAAGAAGCTTCAACAAGATAGTGAGAAATGGAAGGATTGATATTCCTTTCCAGACAGCTGGTTTTTCTTCCAAAAGAAAAAAAAAAACAAGGAAGTTGCTTCCTGAAAAAGCATCTTTGGAATAATCATGACCTGGATGACTGAGAATCTCTACAAACTTTTAGCTACACAATTTGGGATGAACACCTTTTGAATGGTGTGGGAGTAGGAATGGATTTCCAGTGGGGAAAAAGTAATTTGCAGACTACAGGAACCAGGAGCACCACTCAGGTGACCCTGAGGACACAGATAAATCTCCAAGTGGCCTCAACGACCCTCTGAAGGATGCAAATGACCAGCTGTCTGCAAAGAATATAAATCCTTCTATTCCCCACTATTCTGTCAGAACTAATGAAGCCTCTTTGATGAGAAGCGAAACATCTTCAAAAGAAAAAACGAGGAAGTCCAGTTGCCTCCTGAAAAAAGCACCTTTGGGACCCTTCTTAAAATGTGTATTATGTGATGCCGGCTTTAGATCTTGAGTAACGGAGATGACAAGAAAGGCAAACAAATCTTTGAGCAGTTTTGCTCACACGATTCCTTTGCCGATAATAATGATTTGGGACCAGGAAGGAGAACTTTGATGGATTCTATCAAAGGTGGTGGTGATTAGATGGGGACATATGGAAATCAATGGAGAGGGATAGTCGCGTTTGATGAGACCATCTGTCAGCCTCTGCTTTGCTGCTGCTTCGGCTGCCATTGGAATGGGGAGGGGGGGCGTGGTATTTGGGAGGGACTAATACTTGTGCTGGAGGAAGATTCTGGAGTTTCTGCTGCCTCTTACTGCGCATGCGGAGGAGGTTTCCCGCCAAGGCCAACGGCACCGACATTCCATCTTGGTGATGCCTTTCGAAGTTATCTCGCACCTGACACTTGGGAGAATTATGATTGGACTGTAACTGGGATGCCAAGGGGTGGGGAATGGGTTATTCTATATATCATTTGCTTTCGTGCCTAAATAATCAGTCTTCGCTTTGCTACGCTTTTGATCATTTATAATTAGTAAAAGTACACTTGATTTCTATCAATGGAGTCTCATGGTTTTTTTTCCTAATTATCTAATGGAGGAGTGCTGACACCATCAAGACTCTGTCTTTGATGAAACCATGGCCAATTACTTCAATAGTCTTTTACTCCATCATGGAAAGCAGCTGCTGTTGTGTCTCATTGGAGAACGCTACTGTTTTGTGCGTTTCCATCTTAGTGGATTTGCTTTTGCCTTTTTGTTATTTCTTTTTTTAATATAAAAAGGGAAGTTTGAAGCAATGCCAGGGGCATTGTGATAAATGGCAATAGCAATAGCACAGAAATAATAAATCGTGGTACTCATTTGACCAACCGTGAGTTGGTCAGGATTGAATTCCTATCTGAGGACAGAGTCAGCCTGAAATTTCAGACAAGCTGAAATTGTCCCATCTTCTTAAAGACTTCCAGTGTTGGAGTATTCACAACTTCTGGAGGCAATTTGTTCCGCTGATTAATTGTTCTAACTGTCAGGAAATTTCTCCTTGGTTCTGGGTTGCTTCTCTCCTTGATTAGTTTCCATCTGTTGCATCTCGTCCTGCTTTCTGGTGCTTTGGATAATAATAGCAATAGCATTTAGATCTATATAGCACTTCCTGGTGCTTTACAGCTCTCTCTAAGCAGTGAACAAAGTCAGCATATTGCTCCCAACCATCTGCGTCCTCGGAATAAATTGATTCCATCTTCATTGTGGCAGCCCAAGAGATATTGGAACACTGCTATAGTATCATGTCTCCCCTGGTCCTTCTTTTCATCAAACTAGACACCCAATTCCAGCAACTGTTCTTCATATGTTTTAGCCTCCAGTCCCCTAATCATCTTTATTGCTCTTCTCTGCACTCTTTCTAGAGTCTCCACATCTTTTTTACATCTTGGCGACCAAAACTGCATTCTAACCACTGTGCCACCAGGAAGCCCACAGTTCAACCCTGAACTATAAATATAGTATCTGTCAGGCCTGCAGCCATCTTTTCTTTTGGATCTTTGGCCTGCCACACTTTCTATTCTTCTACTATGCATTGTCTATTGTGGGAAAATGGGAGGGGGGAATTGTACGGAGTTAGATGTTATGTAGCCATAACAAAATTCTTCCTAGAAAGCCAAGGTCATCCTTTGTCTTTGCATCTCCGTACCTAACCAGAACTGTTAGGTGGAACTGCCAGCATGGCAGTGGGAGATTGGACCATGTGATGTGGGTGTGGATGCAAGATCTTGGGAAGCTTTCAGATTTGGGTTTTCCCAGATGTGCCAACGTGGCTCTCTTCATAAATTGGAACTTTGAGCAATCCTTTGCCTTGGACTCTGATTTACTTTTGGATGCTATTTGGAACCCTGACAGCATCCACAATAGCACTTAGATTTAAATACTGCTTCACCGTGCTTCCCAGCACTCTCTGAACAGTTTACAAATATTAGCATCTTGCCCCCAACAATCTGGGCCCTCATTTTACCGACCTTGGAAGGATGGAAGTCTGAGTCACCCTTGAGCCAGTCAGAATCGAACTGCTGGCAATGGGCAGAGTCAGCCTGCAGTACTGCATTCTAACCACTGCGCCACCATGGATCTTGTCAATGCTGTTGAAAGGGATGATAGAGAAGGCAATGAAACTTGATGGATCCTGCGATCCTAGACGTGGATGAATAATGCCATAGTTGTACCCACAAAAATGCCAGGTGATCCTAAAAGACTCTTCAGCTGTCAGCAGCTGCCATGAAAAGAACTCTTCAATCGGTGATATTCTTCAGCCCCTCTTTGTTGCTGAATTATTGGATCTGGAAATGGGTCATCTTTCAAAATTCTCCAGCATGCAGCAGAACCTGCTGATGAAGATGAGACTTAGGCTACTTCGTCGTGGGGGGGGGGGGGTAGTTGAAGATTTAGTCCTCTTGTGTCAGAAGAAATAACCTTTCCATCTTCTTGAGAATGACAGCTGAAATCCAACAGCACAACCATCTTCCTCATCCTAGCCATGTCTGAGTTTGCAAAAATCAGTTGGAGATCTTCTTCAAATAAGGACAGAAGTGCTGTAGATGATGCTGTAGATGACCAACAAATGACCAAATGGGATGGCTGCTTTGCATGATGTAGACCAGGAGTGTCAAACTCAATTTCATTGAGGGATGCATCAGGGCTGTGGTTGACCTCGGGGGGGCCGGGCAGGCATGGTGGACTGGGTGGGCATGGCCAACTGAGTGACTGTGGCCCATTGGGTGGGCGTGGCTAGTTTGACGCCCCAAACTGCCACTTCTTCTTCACATTGGGTAGACTAGGACAGTCCCACAGGCTGGATCCGACCACATCGCAGGCCTCATCCAGCCTGCGGGCCTTCAGTTTGACACCCCCAATGTGCACACTAGACTTCTGACAATGCAATGAAAGAGTGGTCTCTTTAGCAGTAGCATTACATTCCTGGTAATGTTAAGTTCTCAGATGTCTTCTTGCGATTTCTCCGCGGGTCGCCCATGAGGCCAATGATGAAGGAAGACACGGACACAAGTTTCCTCGGGATGAGACTACCCAGAGCCTCTTTTATTGAGTATACACAAAGAAAGGCAGAGTTGCAAGGTCTTTGTAGGCCAATCATGGTTATACAAGTCTATGGTATAGTAAATCATCTATTGCCACACAAACCTCTGACCCTACATAATGCTCAAAGTCAGCATATTGTGTTAATGCCCTTATATGGAAATAATAGTTACTGCTGTTGTGGTCCCACATATGTGTTCCAGCATGCCTATGCATGCCTGCACTTATGCTACAACATCTTCTACAAAATGTTCAGACTTCTCCTTTCAGATCACTTACAATCAAAACATCTCATTCTACTGAAGACTCCTTTCATTAAATCTTAGGACTGGTTTGGTTTGTTGTTGGTGTGTTAGTAGCAAAGTCATGTCCGACCCATTGCTCACACCTACTGCTTCTGTGACTCCATCCAGTCCCCTCATTCTCTGCCATCCCCTTCTTCTTTTGCCCTCCATCGTTCCCAGCATGAGGCTCTTCTCCAGTGAGTCCTTCCTTCTCATGAGGTGGCCAAAGCATTTGAGTTCCATCTTCAGGATCTGGCCTTCTAAAGAGCAGTCAGGGTTGATCTCCTCTAGGATTGACCGGTTTCATCGGCTTGCAGTCCAAGAGACTCGTAGGAGTCTTCTCCGGCACCAGAGTTCAAAGGCCTCCATTCTTTGGCGCCCCAGCCTTTCTTATCATCCACAGCCATAGAGACCACAAACCCTATAAGTAAATCATTGTGGAACTGGATTTGAACCCAGGTCCGTTCTCCCCCAACTGAGTCCTAATGCAAACAAGTTCCACTTCTTGACCCCATGGCAATTCAAACCTTCTCTAGTCAGAAACGTCAAGAATTTCCCCCCCCCAACAAAAAGTCGACCCATTTTCTGATTCATAAAGGACAGGTGGCCCTGGAACTGTTAATTGAGTAGCCAAGAATAACAAATGCATTTGTAAATTCCACACCAGCTTGTGGCTAATTTACAAACAGGAATAAACAGTAAAACATGTCAGATAAATTATTCACCAGAAGAATCCAAGATGCTCTTTTGGGAGGAAATAGAAAAACAGCTTAAACCATCTCAAAAAGTCCTGGGGATGTTAAGAGCTCTCTCATGCAGATGAGCTTTCAAGAGGCCACTGGAAAAAGTGGTTCTTTCGGTAGCCTTGAAGAAAAGCAAATATCCATCTCTTTAATCAGTGCTAAGCAATCTCAGCCTAGAAAACAGGCTCTGCTTTCTTCCTTGATGCTTGCTCGACCTGACTTCCACAATTTGAGATTCTCTTTTTTTTTATTAAAGCAAACCGGAATGGAGAATTGTTGTGTTGCAGTGCAAAATTCCTTTCCTGACATCTTTATTTATATAGCTGCTCTTCTGGGCCTCCTAGACTCCCTTAGAGAGGGTTTAAAAAGAAAACTGGTGGGGAATCATGGTTTACCTGGTGTTTTGCTGGGAAGTTTACCCAGGAAGAAGAAGAAGAAGAAGAAGAAGAAGAAGAAGAAGAAGAAGAAGAAGAAGAGGAAGAGGAAGAGGAAGAGGAAGAGGAAGAGGAAGAGGAAGAGGAAGAGGAAGAGGAAGAGGAAGAGGAAGAGGAAGAGGAAGAGGAAGAGGAAGAGGAAGAGGAAGAGGAAGAGGAGGAGGAGGAGGAGGAGGAGGAAGGAGGAAGGAGGAAGGAGGAAGGAGGAGGAGAAGGAGGAGGAGAAGAAGAAGAAGAAGAGGAGAGGAAGGGAGGAGAAGGAGGAGGAGGAGAAGAAGAAGAAGAAAGAAGAAGAACAAGAAGAAGAAGAAGAAGAAGAAGAAGAAGAAGAAGAAGAATTGCTGCTTTGTGTTCTGGAAATGGTCCTCATAGTAGCCATTTTATAAGATCACCTACTTCCCAAACAGAATAACAAGAGTTGGAAGAGACCTTGGAGGTCTTCTAGTCCAACCCCCTCCTCATTCCAGACAAATAGCTGTCCAAACTCTTCTTAAAAATCTCCAGCAATGGAGCACCTACAACTTCTGGAGGCAAGTCCTTCCACTGGTTAATTGTTCTCACTGCTAGGAAATTTATCCTTAGTTCTAGGTTGGATTTCTCCTTGATTAATTTCCACTCATTGCTTCTTGTCCTGCCTTCAGGTGCTTTGGAGAATAGCTTGACTCCTTCTTCTTTGTGGCAGCCCCTGAGATATTGGAATACTGCTTTTATGTCATCCCTAGTCCTTGTTTCAGTAGACTAGACATTCCTGCAACGGTTTTTCATATATTTTAGCCTCCAGCCCCCTAATAATATTGTCTGCAGTCTTTCCAGAGTCTCAACATCTTCTTTATATCATGGTGACCAAAACTGGATGCAATATTCTAAATGTGGAATATTATCAAGGCATATAAAGCTGTAGTAATCATGTGATCTTGATTCTATCCCTGTGTGTGTGTGTGTGTTTGTGTGTGTGTTTGTGTGTGTGTGTGTGTGTATGGATGGATGTATGTATGTGTATATGTACATACATTCCAGTGGTGGGTTTCAAATTTTTTTTAGAACCTCTTCTGTAGGTGTGGCCTGCTTTGTGGGAGTGGCTTGCTGACCATGTGACTGTGTGGGCGTGGCCAACTTATAAAATGTGGTGAAATTCACTTAATAACGCTCTTGCTTAGCAACCAAAATGTTGGCTCAGAAACTCTGGCATTTGAAGCACGCAAGTCTTAAAGCTGTCAAGTTACAAGACCCTTGCACCCTTTAGAAAAAAAAACCCAGAGATGTTCAAACTTGACAGCTTTAAGACTTGTGGACTTCAACTCCCAGAATTCCTCCTCTCACTCTTCATCTTGATGATGTGCGGAGAGGCGGGGGGTGGGGGGGAGCTGGAACCGGTTCTAAACGGCATGGTAGATTTGTGGAACCTCTTCTATAGAAGAGGTTAGAACTGGCAGGAACCCACCCCTGATACATTCACACACACACACACACACACACACACACACACACAGAGAGAGAGAGAGAGAGAGAGAGAGAGAGAGAGAGAGAGAGAGAGAGAGAGAGATTAACAGAGTTGGAAGGGACGTGTAGGTCATCTAGCCCAACCCCCCACCCAAGCAGACCCTACACCATTTCTGACAGATGGCAATCCAGTCTCTTCTTGAAAGCATCCAGTGATAAAGCTCCCACAACTTCTGAAGGCAACTTCTGTTCCATGGGTGGGTTGTTCTCACTGTCAGAAAATTTCTCCTTATTTCTAGGTTGAATCTCTCCTTGGTCAGTTTCCATCCATTCTTCCTTGTCTGGCCTTCAGGTGCTTTGGAAAATAGCTTGAGCCCCCTCCTCTCTGTGGCAGCCCCTCAAATATTGGAAGACTCCTATGCTGTCTCCCCTGGTCCTTCTCTTCACTAGACTAGCCAGGCCCAGTTCCTACAGCTGTTCTTTGCACAATACCAACAGGCTGGATTAACTGAGGGATAGAATCAAGATCACGCGAAGTGTTAGTGCTGCTTTATAATGCCTTGGTAAGGCAACTCTCCATTGTTGGGCCTTAAATAAATGTTCACTGTCAATGGTGGTGTCAGTCTCCAATTTAATGCATGCCCGGGACATTTATTGTTCGCTGCAGATTTAAATTCTTGATGAGCCAGTATCTTGTTCTGAAATCCCATGTGGATCCTTTGTAATCATGGATGTTGTTACTGTCTAACCGCGTAGGAGAAAACTTTTGCTCACGATTAGTTTTTGCGAGTCTCCAAGGGAAGCAAGGCACACATTAGCGCACTATTTGTTTTTAAGCTCATCTGCATTGCTGCTGTTGGCAAAGAGGAGGCTTTTGATATCATCGGGTTTAAGAACCGCTTTGAATCTCTAGCATTTGGTATTTCTAAGATGCCTCCCACAACCCGCTTTATGGCATCACTGGAGGAAGGTGGGGGAGATGTTTCATGCAAATTAAGACTTGCGCTGAGATGAGAACTAGGTGAGGGCTCGCTTGTTTATGAAGCATATTTTTGAAGTGTATCGGGGCGCCTAGAAGTCTAGTGCACATTTCTTCCAAGCTGAACCCAGCTACATCCAGATGTTATTTGCGCTGTGATGCAAATAGAGAATACAGAACACAGAGTATCAGAGTCGGAAGGGACCTTGGAGGTCTTTTAGTCTAACCCCCTGCTCAGGCAGGAAAACCTATACCATTTCAGACAAGCGGTTGTCCCATCTTCTTAAAAACTCCCAGTGTTGGAGCATCCACAACATCTGGAGGCAAGTAGTTCTGCTGATTAATTGTTCTAACTATCTGGAAATGTCTCCTTGGTTCTGGGTTGCTACTCTCCTTGATTAGTTTCCATCCGTTGCATCTCGTCCTGCCTTCTGGTGCTTTGGATGATAATAGCAATGGCATTTAGATTTATATACCACTTCACAGTGCTTTACAGCCCTCTCTAAGCAGTGAACAAAGTCAGCATTTTGCCCCCAACCATCTGCGACCTTAAAATAAATTGATTCCATCTTCATTGTGGCAGCCCGAGAGATATTGGGACACTGCTATAGTATCATGTCTCCCCTAGTCCTTTTCATCAAACTAGACATACCCAGTTCCTGCAACCGTTCTTCATATGTTTAGTCTCCTGTCCCCTAATCCTCTTGGTTGTTCTTCTCGCACTCTTTCTAGAGTCTCCACATCTTTTCTACATTGTGGCGACCAAACTGGATGCAGGATTCCAAGTATGGCCTTACCAAGGCCTTATAAAGCTGTATTCACACTTCACGTGATCTTGATTCTAACCCTCTGTTTATGCAGCCCAGAACTGCAGGACTTGTCTTCCTTAAAACTCTAGGTGCAGAATTCAATCATAAGTTTAAGTGATCTCATCTTGTTAAATGCCTCTTCGCCTTTGCCCACGCTGAATTCATTCTGAATTGGACTGATGGCCAACTTTGGATTGATTCCTGAATTCCCTTAGCATTTCTTTTTCTCTTTAAAAAAAAATCATTGGAGTGCCCTGCAGAGGGCACCTTTATCTCTGTGAAACCTGTCTGGAGAAGAAGGAAAGAGGATTTGAATTAAAAACTTAAAATTGGGGCACTAAATGGGTGATGGTTGGAACCCAGCGTAGTGGTCTGTCTCTTGTGCTCCACCCTCTTTGGCAAACAGCTGCTAGATTTTACTGTGGTTATTGGTTTATGAAATGTACAGAGTGGTAGGAACATGTCCATCAGCTGGGGGAAAACATCTCAAGAGGCTGCCAGGCCAAATATTGATCCTTTGTAAAGTGGCTTTTGCCTTGGCCTAGGACTCTTAACGTTGACTTGAAACCATTTGCTATTGGGACTGGGATCCACTTTGACATCGGGAGATCCAGAAAGGGATTTGATGGCCTATCAGTGGCATCTCTTCACAAGAGTCTCTACAAAGGTGGAGACACATTTTAAACATAAATAACTTGCTTTGGGGCTATTATGGCCAAAACTCCAGGGAGCTGGTTGGTCTTAGCTTGGGGAAAGAGAGTGCCTATCCCAAAAAAAACCTGCCTTGGAAGCTCTCATCTTCATATTTTGAGAGAGCGAAAAGGAAGTGAGGGAGGCTGATATGAGATCTGGAGACCTTCATCATTCTGTCCATCTGTTTGATTCAGTGGGTGGGTTTCAAAAATTGTTCAAACCTACTCTGTGGGTGTGGCTTCCTTTGTGGGAGTGGCTTGCTGCCCATGTGACCGGATATGAAGATGCCGACGACACTTGTCAGAACCACCTTAAATTACCTCACACACAGCACTGGCATGCATAAGAATAGGATGTAAACTTGTTTTTTAAAAGGCATCTTTGGTTTGCGTTTAAAACAACTTCAACACACGCAATGTTCTGACTGCACCACAAACGCAGTAGTCATCCTTACCTTTCACCGAGGCACTGAGTTTTATAAATAGGAGCATGATAGTGTAGAATAATCATATCCAAGGACCAGTGGTGGGTTTCAAAAAATTTTGGAACCTCTTCTGTACGTGTGGCCTGCTTTCCGGGTCCACTGGTGGAACAGCTTCTAACCGGTTCGGTAGATTTGATGAACTGGTTCTACCGAATAGGTGCGAACTGGTAGGAACCCACCTCTGGTTTGATTCCTACCAGTTCCTACCAGTTGTGCCAAGTTTGGCGGAACTGGTAGTGGTATGCTGGCCTGGGTCGCAGAACCGGCAGCAGCCCAGTCTGGCCATGCCCCTGTTGCCTCGGCCGCCATCTTTTTTTCTTTTAGTTCTGCGCATGCGTCGAACAATTTCCATTGAACTGTGCATGCGCACGCAGCGCACCCCATGAGCGAGCCGGCGGTAACGCCAGCCAGAATCCACCCCTGGTTTGATTGTCTAGCCCTAACACGACACAACTCCTCCTTTGCTTTGCGTTGGCTGTTAATCATGAACAGAGGAGGACTGATCTGGGAGGGTGGGAAAAGAAGGTGGTGGGGCGGGGAGGAGGGAGGGGGGTGAAGGCAAAACGGCCTAAATTATTCATTGTCAATATCATTATGTGTCATAACAGGTGTCTGTGATGTAGGGAAGTGGCGGGGGGGGATGGGGGCGAGGGGGGGAGGAGAGCACTCGCCATGGCAAGGCCGGAGCAAACTCATCGCAGGCTGAACAATGGCCAGAGAGCTAATTAAATATTGATGGTCTCTAATTGGCTACAGGCTTTTTGGGATAGCCAGAGCTTTGTTGAATCATTTGTATCTGCTTTGGGAATTGGGGGAAGAGAATAAGTGGGGGCAGAGAGTTGGAAGTGCATCTCTCTCTCTCTCGTCTCTCTCTCTCTGTGTGTCTCTCTCTTCTCCCTCCCTCCTCCCTCTCTCTCTCTCGTTCTCTTCCCTCCTCTCTGTCTTTCTCTCTTTCTCTCTCTCTCTCTCCAGCCAACATTGCAGTATCCCATTCCTTCATCTTCCCCTGATCCATGTATAAATTAAATGGTTTGCACATTTTAGGGTGAGCTCTCTGGCTACTGAGCCCCCCTGGGAGAAAGTGGAGCTTGCAAAGAAGCCAAGTCATCACCTTCCACGGTCTCTGGTTGTCCTTCTCTGGCCTATAAGGAGATCCTTTCCTTAAGCCTATGGACTCCATCCTTCTCCCTGGCTTTGCATTGGTGACTTCAGGTCAGGATGATGGTCTGATGAAGCTCAGAGACTAAATACATGCTTTGCATGGAGAGGATGATCCCAGATTAAATCTCCAAGATTCAACTTGACGTCAAGCAAGGATGGGAAATGAGGTGACCTCCAGGTTGTACACCCCAGTTTTCACAGTTTCTGAAGGCTAAAACTGATGAGAGGTAAAGTCCAACTCCCCTGAAGGGCAGAAGATGATGGGGAATATTCTTAACAGAACGGCCACAAAGAAAGGAGGCAACACTGAACTAGATTAGGATACATTAGGATGTCCCTCGTTTTTATCACTTAAAAGTTTTATATCTTCCCCCCAGAAATAAAATGCAGAAACCCTGTGTCAATCATCCAGTCATCTGTCGGAGCTTCCCTGGGTACCTCCTCTCCTTCTAGCAGGCATTCCTTATAAGGTCATAAATCCTGAGGCTTCATCTCGGAATTCCATCTCTGTCTGCGAGGGAAGTTTGGGGTTTAATTCCTTTCGCCGGGCTCCCAGCCGGGATTCCCTTTGCTTAGCCTCTGCAGCTTCGACTTATTTCTTTAGAAGGCACATAGTTAGTCTCGACAAATACAAGCGATCCGTTATCTTTGGCTTTTCTCAGGTGCATTTTTTTCTCCTCCATCTTCACTGAAATTTCGTATTGCCCAGGGTTGGGTCAGAACTGGGATTCAGTACCCCTGGCAGCTTCCCAGCTTGGGATGCTGATAAGGGAGAATTGTGATAATGTCAGCATTCCAAGTATCATGTAGAAATTAAATCAGAGTACAAGGCAAAACAATCCTTAAAGTTCCAATTTAATAAATCAGACATCTTAGCATATCTGTGAAATCCCAATTCTGGAAATTACATCAGAATCCTACCCAGTTAAAAGTTCATGATCTTGTCCCCACACCCACAATCCATCACATGGTCCAATCTTCTTCCACGCTGGCGTCTCCACCCAGCTGCTTCCAATCAGGTGCAAAGGTGTGGAGACAAAAGATGACCTTGGTCTTCTAGAAAAGAATGACAACAATGCATTCCACAATCCTACTCCTTTCTATTCCCCACTCCCAACTACTACACCAATGAAACAGCATAATGAAATAAGAGAGAGTGTGGCAGGCCAAAGATCCGAACAGGAATATAATTGTAGGCCTGACACCCTGGAGAAGGGACATCCTCACGTATACTACAGAAAGGAAGAAAAGTAGGCAGCTGGCCTCCAGAAATTGTGGATGCCCCATCACTGGAGTCCCAAAGGTGCTTTTTCAAGAGGCAACTGGACTTTTGGTTTTCCAAAAGAAAAAAACCAGAAAGTCCAGTTGGCCTCCTGAAAAATCCACCTTTGGGACAACCATGACTGGATAATTGATAATCTCTACAGTTTTTTAGCTTTACAATTTGGGGATGGACCACCCTTGGAATGGATGTGGGAGTAGGAATGGATTATTATAACACGGCTGTTCCTAAAAGACGGAAAAAAACATCTCCCATGCATAATTGCAGAAGATGTTGAAAATGTCTAGGTAAAAAAGGCATTGCAGTACTTTGGCACAGGAAAAAAAAGAATTCTATTTTTAACCTGATCCACTTTTAGATCCAAATAGATTTTTTCTGGAACGTCCAAGAAAGGAATCTTCTATTAGTGAACATTTCTAACTGGACAATCTCTGAGACATACAGACTAACAGAATAACAGAGTTGGAAGGGATCTTTGGAAGTCTTCTAGTCCAACTCCCTGCTCAAGCAGGAGACCCTATGCCCTATGCCAGGGAATCCTTGTAGATGGGATTCAACTTTTTTTACTACCAGTCTGTGGGTGTGGATGTGGTGGGTGTGGCTGGTGGGTGTGCAGGGGAAGGATACTGCAAAATCTCCATCCCTCCCAACTCCAGGGGAAGGTCCTGCAAAAATCTGCATTCCCTTCCCACTCAGGAGAAGGATACTGCAAAATTTCTATTTCCTCCCCACTCCAGGGGAATGATACTGAAAAATCTCCATCCCCTCCCAACTCCAGGGGAAGGATACTGCAAAATCCGCATTTCCTTCCCACTCCAGGGGAAGGATACTGCAAAATCTCCATTCCCTCCCGATCAGCTGGGAGTTGGGAGGTAGAGGCGGAGCCAGTCAGAGGTGATATTTACCAATTCTCGGAACCACTCAAAATGTCTGCTACCAGTTCTCCAGAACTGGTCAGAACCTGCTGAATACCACCTCTGCCCTATGCCATTCCGGACACATAGCTGTCCCATACTCTTCTTAAAACCTCCAGTGATAGAGGTCTATGGAGATTCTCAGTCATGCTCTTGCACTATGCACCTGCTCTCTTCGGCGAGATCTTTTCAATATTTCACCCCATGCCCTGCATTCAGATATTCATGCTTCCTTGGGGACTTCATGATATAGGAACAACTATTTGCTAAAAGAGCATCTCACTCACGTCACTACGGCTTATTCTTTTTGACTTGTTTTCTGAGAAGACTTCAAGGAAGAAGATGCCAATTGCCCAGCGGAGTTTGAAAATAGAGCTCCATCATCCAGATTCTGTTGGGAAGTCCTGCTGATCAGTTCATCTGCTGACAGGATCTCAGGATCTGCAATGAAGGCAAGCTGGTAGAATAAGAAAAAAAATGGGTGGGGGGGCCCTCTCTTTTTTTTCATAACATCTCCTGGTTCTGTCTGGAGTGCAATCTCCAAGAAAGGAAGAGGAGAGTAGGTAGCCTCTTAATTCCCCTTTCAGATTCTCATTACGCCCACTCAGTACAGAAGTCGCAGTTTGTTTAGTGTTAATTTTGGAGTTTTTATTCTGGCTTATCTATTAGATATTAGTCGGTTCACCCACGTTACACCTATCCTCCGCGAGCTGCACTGGCTGCCTATTGGTCTTCGATACGCTTCAAGGCGCTGGTCGTCACTTATAAAGCCCTTCATGGTATTGGACCTGGGTACTTGAGAGACCGCCTGCTGCCAATTACCTCCAATAGACCGATTAGATCCCACAGATTAGGCCTCCTCCGAATTCCATCCACTGCCCAATGCCGACTGGCGACCACCCGGAGGAGGGCCTTCTCTGTGGCTGCCAGCCCTCTGGAACGAACTCCCCGTGGAGATTCGAACCCTCACCACCCTCCAGGCCTTCCGCAAAGCCCTTAAAACCTGGCTGTTCCGACAGGCCTGGGGCTAATGAGCTTTTGTCCCTCCTCGAATGGTATGGTTGTTGTGTGCTTTTAAATTGGGTATTGTTTTGTTCGTCTTTTTTATTCCTTATTTGTAACCCCCCCCCCCCCCGACTTGGGTTGTGAACCGCCCTGAGTCCCCTTCGGGGAAAAGGGTGGCATAGAAATATAATAAATTCAATTCAATTCAATTCAATAGGTTGATGAGTGAATTCAGAAAATGTGTGCATTCAATAATAGGCTAAGTGGGTAAGAAAATTCAAAAGGCAAAAAGTAATAGCCTGAATGGCAGGCTACTGGATGCAAAGCTGAGTCTCCAAAAACATCTCTCTTCTGGAAAATCCAACTCAGCGGAGACTTCCTGAGGTCGAGAACCCCATGGTTCTCAAGCTTTTCCAGAGCCATCTTTTTTTCCCAGAAACCTTTGCCCTGTTGGATATCTTCTCCCTTTTTCCCCCATCGTAAAAACCAGGTTATTATTGGTTCATCTATTTATTTAATAAAACCATCCAGATCAGCTTTTCCATCTATTGTCCTGGGATTTAAAGGAAGAAAACACGCCTGTCTCCAGTGTGTGTTTGATTTTGGCTGGATTGATTACTGGGGAGGAACTTGGCCGAGATGAAGAAGAGACGGACCGGACTGCATTTTGAGGGGGGAACGGCCTCTCGGAGGCTAAACTTGCTTAAATTTTTCATTACAGAGAATCTTTCCAATACTCCAAATGAGCCTGGTTGCTCCAATGTGTGCTTTCTTCTTCAGCTCTGCAAGTGGAAGATGGGCAGCATGTTCTAAAGCAGTGATGGTCAACCTTTTTGTTGTCATGCGCCGAAAGTGCATGCCACTCATAATGCAATGCACGCATGCAACATCCCCTGTGCACCCCACCCCAGCGCATGCATGCATGACACTCCTGCATGTGCCCTGCCCCCCACATGTGTGTGCGACCCCCTCATGCTCCCACACACATGCACAAATGACCCCCTTTGCTCCCCTAACCCCTGTGCATATGCACATGACTCCCCGCCATGCCCCTCACCCCCCCCCATGCATGCGTGCGCATCTCCTACATTCACCACACCCCCACACATTTTCTGCAGGCACCCAAAACCCAGCTGGCTGGCAGGAGGTGCAAGCAGGCATGCCATACAGAGGTGGGTTCCTACCAGTTTGCACCTATTTGGTAGAACCGGTTTGTCAAATCTACCGAACCGGTTAGAAGAGGTTCCACCAGTGGACCCGGAAAGCAGGCCACACCTACAGAAGAGGTTCCAAATTCTTTGAAACCCACCACTGGTCCTTGGATATGATTATTCTACACTATCATACTCGTATTTATAAAACTCAGTGCCTCTGTGAAAGGTAAGGATGACTCCTGCGTTTGTGGTGCAATCAGAACACATTGCGTGTGTTGAAGTTGTTTTAACGCAAACCAAAGATGCCTTTTAAAAAACAAGTTTACATCCTATTCTTATGCATGCCAGTGCTGTGTGTGAGGTAATTTAAGGTGGTTCTGACAAGTGTCGTCGGCATCTTCATATCCGGTCACATGGTCGGCAAGCCACTCCCCACAAGGAGGCCACACCCACAGAGTAGGTTCCAACAATTTTTGAAACCCACCACTGATGCCATAGTTCGCCATCACGGTTATAAGAATGGCAGATGTCTTCTTTGGCTCCAAAGGAATGCTAGAACACAGTTGTTAAGTTCAACATGTTTGGATGAATCCTGTTACGGAGAAAGCTGCCTTACAAGATTCCACCAGCCCAAAGTATTTTTACCATAAATCTTCAAATGCTTTTGAACAACTTTCTGACATGAGAACAATCAACCCATGGAACAGAAGTTGCCTTCAGAGGGAGCTTCATCACTGGAGATTTTTAAGAAGAGACTGGACTGCCATCTGTCAGAAATGGTGTAGGGTCTCCTGCTTGGGCAGGGGGTTGGACTAGATGACCTACAAGGTCCCTTCCAACTCTGTTAATCTGTATCTAACTTGACGATGCCTCTTTTCATGACTGAAAACTCTTTCTCGTTAGCTATATTCACGGAACAATCCTGTTCCTGAATTAACTCATTCCCTGGGTTCACGCAAAGCATTGCATCTTTAATTGACAAAAGGGAACTTTTGCTCAACTTGTCAAGTTCCAAACCAACCAACCAAAAAAAAAAAACTGAATAGAGAACTGGCCAAACTTTCTCTTTTTGAAGCTTGAGATTGTTGTGTCAACACACTGCCAAGCTTTTTATGAGAAAGTAAAACCCCGCAGAAAACAGTTTTCTATTTCTTTGTTGCTGTATTTTAGCTTATAATTTTAAAAAAACTTATTAAAAAGGCTGAAAAATAGGATTGAAATGCTAAAAAGGGAGTGACAACCATTAAAACCTGATGTTCCTCGGTGGAATAGTAAATTAAGATTTTGCAGAACTTCAGATAGAATTTCAGAAAGGCCTTTTAGGACACGAGGGATTATAAATGTAGCTGTTGTTGTGCCTATGGCTTATTAAAGCAGTTAAATTCACACATAACACACACATACAAACACAGAGAGAGAGGAGACAGCGAGGGGGGAAGGAAGAAGGAAGGAAAGAAAGAATAAAAGAAAATAAAAAAGAAAGACAAAAAAAAGAGAAAAAAAAAAGAAAGAGAAAAAGAGAAGAAAGAAAG